>NC_056725.1:597976829-598086829 GCF_019279795.1 Protopterus annectens | reverse complement strand
ATGTATGTTTGTTAATCACCAGCATGTTGTCCTGATGTGTATGTATGTTCTACTTCTTTTTACTCTCATGTAATGTATTGCAATGTGGTGCTTTTCTCCCTGGGCCTCCACTGAAAATGGACCTGTGTCCAGTTGGACTTTCACGGTAAACAAATGTAAAATAAAATAAATAAAAATAAATTGCATACCTACACACATATACATGTGTGTGTGTGTACACACACAATTAAGGATTCAATACCTCACTTTTTTTTAAATAATGCAGCTCAGCCAGAGCCAAGGGCAGAGTCCAGGATTTAATTTAAAGTGTGTTTAGGGGATGTTTGCCCCCCCCCTCGCCCTTGCTCCCAGGTCTCACCATTTGTGGGGAAGATGTGCCTAGGAGCGTCCTAATTTTTGCAGTCTCCTTTATTTTCCACTAAAGGCAGTAGTCATACTAGAAAGATGGAGGTACAGATAAAAAATAGTTTATTACTATGGTAGGGTACCACCTGTCCCTCCTTGCGCAGGATAGCCCCTGTTTGGACTGTTGTAACCTATGAATTAAAAAAAGGGAAATGCCCTGACCTTTTAGGACAAAACCATTTTCTATGTTTTCTTTAATAGTTGCACAATGCAATTATTTTGTATCTGAAACACTGGCATGTTATGTGGAACAGCATAAGCAACTCAAATGCTGCAGGAATAAGCTTTGTTTTTTAACAGAAACCACCTTTATTGAACTATCATTTATGATGTATGCAGTCATGCATTTATATAAATGAAAACAATCCATATTGACATATTTCAGTTGCAAACAGTATACCTCAAACACCATCTTGTGTACAATCATTGTCAATGGAACGTCCCATTGCTCATTCAAGTCCTGCCTTCCCTTAAACCTCATTCCTCCTCCAAAACATTATTCTGCTTGTATTGTTCCCACAATTTCCTTTGTTACTATGTAATTTGCTCCTTCCATTTTTCTAAAGAACCCACTTCCTGTTTTTTTTATTTTTGTTTCTGTTAATATATTTACTTGATTTCCATTTTCTAGTAATTGCTTTACTACATCCAGGCAATTCACATCTGTATCACAACTTGAAAAAATAATTTCCTTAGTTATATCAGTTTGCTCACTCTGTATTTATAACACGGTAGTTGGCAGGTAATTTTTCGATTCCTTCAACTTTTTACACACCTAAAAAATGTGTTGCCAGTTATGCCACTCTTCCTCACATTTGAAGTCTTAACTGCGGAAAAAAATTCTTTTGGAGTCTGCTTGGGTATAAAAATACTTACGCAAGCACTTCCAAGCAAAAATCCTAAATCTTTTAGACATTAGGGCATGTTTGGTAGCTATACATATATTCTCCCATACAATCGGTCATCCAGTCTCTCTTCCCAATCCTTTCTAGCCTCCTTTGATTCCTATAGTTATCATGTAATATTTTATATGCCCTACTAATTATCTTTTTTTTTTTTTTTTTTTTTTTTTTTTTAACAGCAGCTTCTCTTCTAGACTCAGCTAAAAACTCTACCAGTGCTGGTCTTTCACTTAGAACCCCCCCCCCCCTGTTCCTTTCTGTTTGCCTATACACTATCAATCCTTGATATAGAAGGCAGCCTCACCTGCATTCAAAATGTATTCTTGACCTCTTCCCATTCTGTTACCTTCTCTCTCTCTCTCTCTCTTATTATTTGCTCCTAATACCTTTGTTTCTTTGTCAGTTTATCTCTAGTAAATTCCAGCCCCAGAAGAACCTTTTATTTTGGCCAAAAAGTGAAGTTGTCCTTTGCACAGTCTGGCTATGGGTATAGTTTGTCCTGTGAAATATCACATATCTACAAAAAATATCCTACTTTGGGCATTTGTAAAGGAGGCAACCCCATATGAAAGAAATTTATCAAAGTATGAAATAAAACTTGTACAATAAAGGGCACTACGGCATCCCCTGCAGCATAAGTACCAGCCATCCGCTAAATGCATATTGAAACACTAGGTGAAATATCTAGATCAAAAGTTTTAACGTTAAATTAAGGTAGTTATACCTGTCAACCTGCAGACATCAAAAATCCCGACAAAAGCTCTTGAAAAGAAGGTATAGCTGGAGAAAAATATTTGGGCCCTAATTAGAATACATGGATAGTAAACAGGATAACTCACCCCACTTTCGGTTAGATTGTGGGATACTACTACTGAGAGACCAAATTAACATACATTTTACTTCACAAAGTTAGTCTGTGTGGGATACTTGTTCACTAGTGTATTTAATTACTAAGCCTTCCAAAGTCTGATATTTTTCTGCCCCTGTAGAAAGGTCACACTAAATGCACGGAGGGCAACATTTACTTTTGATTGTAGCTATTCAGTCTAAAGATAACATCCACCTAGAGGGAGTACTAATTTTTGTTTATGTATTTGGTTACTAATTGACTAAACAAATGCCATCTTGAAAGATGTCAAGCTAGGAAAAATGTCCTGAACTTTTCAATCTCTATTCTATGGGATATAAGGTGTTGGATGGAGATGTGGACCTCCTCTATGAAACAGCTGAATGCCCACCATTGTTTGGTGCATTGTTGCTAGAAACTTTATAATTTTTACATGATATTAAGTTTGCCAATAGGTTATTATAGCAATAACCCACGCCTGGGTGTGGGTAATGCTGGATTTACCCACGGTTGGCGTGGTTTGGCGCCCGAGGGACCAAACAAAGCCAACCGTGGGTAAATATAGCATTACCCACACCCAGAAGTGGGTTATTGCTATTATACCATGACATTATTTAAGAAAAGAAACTATTACTTTTCTTAAATAATGGCATAGTATAATGCCTGTTTACTGCCCTTCCGCAGATGTCTGGCATCCACGGCAGTTCAGATGTACTGTGCGCCTGCGCAGTACATCAGAGCTGTGGGCAAAAGCAACGGAGAAAGCAAGATCTCCGTTGCCTTTTTTTACTGTTTCGCTATGTTAAATGGGTTTAACATAGCGAGACAGCTTTAAAATAAGCAACGGAGATGTCCTTTGCTTATTTTAAAACTGTCTCGCTATGTTAAACCCATTTAACATAGCGAAACAGTAAAAAAAGCAAAGGAGATCTTGCTTTCTCCGTTGCTTTTTTTTTTTTTAAAACCTGTCTCGCTATGTTAAATGGGTTTAGCATAGCGAGACAGCTTTAAAATAAGCAACGGAGATCTCCGTTGCTTATTTTAAAGCTGTCTCGGTATGTTAAACCTATTTAACATAGCGAGACAGTGTTTTAAAAGTAGAGTTATACTAATGGAAAAAAAGTCCGGGCGACCGGACCTTTTTCCATTAGTATAACTCTATTTACAGTGTGCACGCTGGCCAGTCAGCGTGCACGTTTTAGGGGGGGTCATGGTATAATAAGAATTACTGTTAATAATACAATACAAAAGCAAGAGATAATGTGTTGCTCAATGCCTCTCTTGTATTGTAGACCAAGTTTAACAATTAGAGGAAGTATTAGGCTGGGAAATGTCTATTTTATTTCCTCTTAATTTAAATTAACTTTCCTGTATGAATCAGTGACATTTATCATCCTACTTGTCTCCGTCTCCAGAGTCTGCATACCTAACATATGAACCAAACTCTCTGGTGTTTGTGGTTCATATTACTTCAAAATGTATTTTATGCCAATCAACTCTGTCTTTATTCACCATTATTATAAGTTTCTACATCTGTGTTCACAAGCCACCACTCCAAATTGTATGTTGGAAACCTGTAGTCCATATATAAGTAGCCATCTTGACCACGTGCCTGCAGGTACACTTAATTAGTTGAATGCAACCTTATCACTGTGTTTTTTTTTTTTTTAACATTTTGACTAACAAGAGCATGTAGCATGTGTTTAAATATTTTATTATTAATTAGGTAAGGCCTTTTGACACAAGTATTCCTTTTTCAAGGCAGTCTAGGTGCACTGTATAATTAAGTGACCTGCTCAAGGTCAGAAAGTGTGTAGATGGAGATGGAAGGACTGAAAGCCTGTACTGTAGGAATCCGTGTGTTAGTAGTGCCAATCTTCTGTGCTAATTACCAAACTAATGTTAAAACTCTAACTTGCCTGTTAAGTAGTTGGCACATTATTGGCAGATAATATATGTAATTGTATGCAATATATATACATTCTATCTGTAACTGTGAAGCTTTTCTAGTACCAAAATATAAGCAAAATAAGGCACAACAGTGTCATAGTAAGAGCAGGGCACTCCCATGTGTGTCTTTTGTGTAATCTCACAAAGAGAATGCTAGTCAAACAGATGTGAATATATGACTTTTTAATACTTATAAACTCATGGAAAATAAGTAGGTGTCTAATCACAAAGAGCTTCCATATAAGAATCTGTCTCAAAAAGAGCTTGAAGCATGTATTACTAAAAGTTTAGCCACAATCAGCTGTAGTGTCACTGCAGCAGCCTCCAGACTCAGAAATCGGGATCAAATCCCTGAAATAGGACATTTGGCCAAAAATCAGGGACACATAATCGGTATAATATCTACGTATTCCTCAGCTTATAGCAACTACAAAAGGTCTGTAGGATATGCTCTGGGGCACAAGAGCTTGCCAGTAGTATAAGCAAGCAGTGTCCTTTGTTTAATACGAAGCAGTGGAAGCAAGATGTGCTTCATTTATGAACTTCTTGTCTGTTTTGTGCCATGCTGCGTTTTATAACCTGTCATTATATCATTGGCTATAAGTATTTAAAACCTACAAGTGGAGTAAATGGTCATAAGAGAAGTAAAGCAGCAACTCCATAAGAGAACAAATGAAAAACCTCTGGTCTACACTTCAATACCATGACACATTTTCTATACTGTCATTTCCGAGTATGCTGGAAGCGTATACATTAGTTCCTAACTAGTAATGGTCATGTGTTCTGTCAAAATCACCTAAGGAAACTGCACAAACTCTTGTACCAGTTCATAATGATACAGTGCCTTACTGGTTCAGGTCCTAGCTGGGAAGTTTGCATAAATTTCTCAGGGCAAGGCTGCAAATAAACCTGAAATGTGTAAGATTGTAAAATATGCATTTCTCTAATAATTGTTGTTCCGTCTATTAATTGCTACTGTACAGTTTTTGTTATATATTGTTACTTTCTGCTCCGTTTATTGATATGTACAGCTTGCTACTTCTCCTTTCCGCTTTTTTCTTTGTGAATTATTTCACCCAGGAAGTACCAATTGTTTAGTTGTTATCAAAGTGCTACCCCAGTAAACAAATACAAAATAAAATAACTCCCAACATGTGTTTCTGAAAGGTAGCCACCATTCACAAATAGTCTGCCAAGTACAGAAAACACTAACTGACTCCTTGTTGCATAATACTTTTGAAGTGCCTGTTAGCTGGTAATCTTGTCATGAAGAAATATATTTCAGCTCCACACAGAAACCTAACTACTTTAGTATGTTATTGCTTTTGCTAGGAAATAATTTGTTTTCCTTAAAACTGGCGTGAAGTCATTGGTTTATGCTTCTATGACTCCTCTCCAGTTATCCCTATCACTTTGCCCTTTCTCTTATCATTCAGTCTCCTAGCCTACCTTTCTATGTCTGCTTACACACACACACTCGTACACACCAGAGGTTCAAACATACTGGACCTGGTACTCACTAATATGGAAGAGCGATGCCCCCCCCCCCCCCCCCGTGTCACATCCTCACCAGTGAGGTCAGACCACAAAGCTATAGCCTTCAAAATAAAAATCAACTTGTTAACCCCAGCAAACAATGTAGCAATTAGGAACTATTCCAAATTAAACTATATTCTGTTGAGCAATAGTTTGTCAAAATTCAGTGCCCCTTCCATCCCCGAGTTCACAGCAGCCTTTGAGGAATTGTTTACAGGGACCCTGTACAACTATGTAAATGGCTGTATAGAAGCTACTGTACCTACTAGAAGTAAGCCCAAAACAAACATGGAATCCTAACCTTAATATGGTACATAATAAAAGGAAAAAAGTCACATCTAAAATCAGGAAGAGCAGCTCCCCATAATGATAGGAGCCCTCTAATTAAACTAAATTGGAATCTAAGATGACTAATTAAATCCACTAAGGCCAATTAATAGGTCATGATAGTCTCGCAGGCTAAAGAAAACCACAAAGCCTTCTACAGTTTGTCCTGAAACATCAAAGACAGCACACATCAGTGAACCAAACTGGTGGTCATTGATGCCACCTTCACTGAGTAGTGACATAGTGGATTTACTAGAGCAAGTCATGAAATACGGAGACTGAATGGCCGAAGCATATACTAAGTCCAAGATGCCATTGGAATATTCCCTTTTCTTTGTGGTATGGTGATCTCTTAGTTGGTATGTATATAAGTTCAGGGGTGTGTGGGGCTTGCCCCCCCCCTGCAAAAAGACGTTTTAAAGAGAAGAGCGATTTTCGAAATTTGCTGTTTGCTTGGGTTTCAGTCTTTGTTTGTCTTTCTTTCTTTTCTTTTTTTTTTTTTAGCACTTGGTATTCAAAGTGCTGACATTTCAGTAGGGAGCCAAGTTTACAGGCTGACAAAATTCGGCTCAAACTTCAGCCCCCCCCCCACTCCCCACGTTTTGGCCAGTGCTGCTTTCTGCTGATAGAATTAAAGCGATTATTGGAGATACCTAGGCTTATCACTCAAGAGACAGCTATGCTGTAAGTCCACGACTGAACCTTCTGTCGTATCAGATCGTGATGATACTTTTCCTTGTAGGTTATGTAAAGCTTGCTCCCATATTTCTAATATGACTGATTTTCAACACCCCACTAATGATTGTTTGTTTAAACCGAGGTTTTATGCAGACTGCAGATATAAAGGTCTGATTTATTTAGCTAGATGCAGACACTGCACCTCATTTTATCTGGGGAAAACAGAATGTTGAAAGAATGGATTTTGCAACACTTGGGTGACATTAGACGTAAGTATTTACTCAATGCCTTGGCTAAGCATGTATCTACACAACCTTGGACACAGCTTTGAATTCGTTAGACGTAAGTATTTACTCAATGCCTTGGCTAAGCATGTATCTACACAACCTTGGACACAGCTTTGAATTCGTTGTATTACAGCTTGTGCATATGAATAAAAGGGGTGACTATAATAATAAACTGGAGATTGCTGAGACTAAATGGATAGTTAGACTGCAAGCAGATAAGCTGCCTAGCATCAATGCAGCTGTACCTTTAAAACCTATACTTAAGAAACTAAGTATACACCAGTAATTGAGAAAGCTTGTTAATTGGTTGCTCATCAAGTGATTTTATTATATAATGGTTTTTATTCATTTCAAAGCTATGGATCTGAAGAAGCATACTATGTGTGAAAGCGCTTATCCTCTGCTTTTTACTAAAGTTCTTCATTAAAGTTTTTAAAGACAGCAGCTTTGGTGGATGCCTGGTTTGTTCATTATTTTTTCAATATATTCTTCTGATGGGGGAACTTTGGTTTGTTTGGATGTATTCTTCATTTTGATATTATAATTCATACATGATAGTACTGATAGGGCAATAAGATCTGAGACGGCTAAATGTATCACTATAATGTAGTACTAGCTGTGCTCATTGCTACATATACAGTGTGATTCATTTCATGTGTTTTCAAGTTGTTTTTCCTGAAAAAAAGTTGTTTTGAATGCTTCTGATAAATATTACCTTCTGCATTTGCATGCTGCTTGGCAGCATGAACTTTACTTTCACGGCTTAAGGAAAAAAGTGAAAAATGTTAGTGTAGGTTGCCTTATGTAGCAAAAACTAACACATCAGCATTGTGTAGCCATCAGCACTCTAGATAATACTTAAGTTAGAAAATGCACATGACAAGTTAGAAAATGCACATGACAAGTAATAAACTGTAATCACAGGAACACAAATGCCAAAAAACACATGGACCAATAACGAGGAAGATCACTGCCACCAGGAAATGTAGATAAATGGAAATCCAAAAAAAGTTTGGTCGCTAATGCGTAAAAAAACAATTCCACCAGTAGAGCAATCCAAAAGTCCACAACATTTATTGAATTGTGGGACAGCATAAACACTAAGCGATTTCGTCCATTCACATATAGGACTTCAGTGCTTAATCTAAAACCATGCAAGCCTTAAATATATAAAAAAATGCAAAATTTTAACCCATCCCAATCAGCTGTTGTTTTCTTAAAGCCATAGTCCATTTCCGTGTGTTAATATATAAACATACTGAATGCATTCAATACAATTATCTGATGAAAACCCGTATTTGAGTGGACGAAAGCAGTTATGTTCTATGCCCCGCAATTCAGTAAACATTGTGGACTTTTAGATCCTGTACTGGTGGACACATGATAAGCAGCTTCCACTGCGACACGAGGTGTAAGCGCAGTGAGCTTAGAGATAAAGGACAGCTGATGCATGGTTTGAATCCACTTAAATGATCATTTTACAGAGGGTTGTAAGAATACTTGTTTCATCACATTTTGCGATGTCATTGTGTTTAAAAATCAAATGTTGTTGCTATTGCTAACGTGATCATTAGTCTGTCCACTTTCACATTATTTGTCATTAACTGCAAGTTTGATCATGTGTTGCTCAAAGTACATTCCTGATGTTGCAAGGAGATGTGAGAAGGATGAATGTTTCACTAGAATGTACCAACTCCTTTGCTCAACGCTTTCTGGAATTCATAAACTCCAGTGCCCTGGATCAACTTATCCACACCCCCACCAGGGGCAACAATATCCTAGATCTAGTCATTACCAACATGAGTGACTGGTGTTCCACACCTGAAGTCAACGCCTCATTGGTCCGATCCGACCATAAGCTAATTACCCTAGATATTCACATCCTGCCCCCACCCCCCATTAAGGAAACCATGGTAAAAAATTTCTCCAAAGCCAACTTCATGCTTCTTAAGACAGAAGTGGTGAACTTCATGACACCCATGCAGATGGACAATACAGTTATGACTACTGAATCCTACACAGTTGCACTTTATAAGCACTTACATGAGTGCATGGATCGTGCTATCCCAAACGGATCCAAGATGCTGCCCTCCAGAAAAAGGAAGCCAATCTGGTGATCCCCTGCCATAAACAAACTGTACAACAGAAGGAAGAAACTGTTGCAAAAGAGAGTAAAATCCCATGAGTGGAGGAGCTCCCTGGTCAGTCTCAGTAAGAAGCTGCGATCCCTGATAAAATCCTCCAAAATCGCCACTGATTCTAAAGACAACCACAAAGCATTGTATAGCTATGTCAAGAATCTCAATGGCAACACTCAGATCCGCACTGAGTTGCAGCACAATGGCACTTAATATACAGAACCAACTGATATTGCCATCTTCCTGGCAGATAGGTTCAGTACTAACTTTACCCCCCTCTCACCCCCTAAAGAGCCCATCTCTATACCGGAAGAATGCAAAGTTCCTGTAATCACGGCTGCACAGGTAAAAACTACACTCTCCAAAGCCAAGAATACAGCATCCATGGGACCAGACAGCATCCCAGGCTGCGTTCTAAATGAACTACAGAATGAACTGGCACCCCACTTAAGTACCATGTTCAATCATAGCCTCACCTTAGGCTTTGTGCCTGCTGAATGGCACATAGCGACTGTTATCCCACTCCACAAGGGGGGAGCCACCACGGACCCCGGAAACTACTGCTCTAATAGCCTGGCGAGCCTGGTCTGCAAGGCCATGGAACGTAACATCATGGAACTTATAAACAAGACATTGGTAATCTCCAAACTCTGGACCCCACTCAGTTCGGGTTTGTAAAAAGCAGATCATGTCTCCTAAACCTGATAGACTTCTTTGAAGCAGCCACCAAAGCCGTAGACAAGGGTAAGGTGGTTCACACAGCCTATCTAGATCTTGCCAAGGCTTTCAACACCATCCCCCACTCTGGAATTATAGATAAACTCACTAAACTAGGTATAAATCCCTATGTCACAAGATGGGTTGCCAACTAGCTCACTGACAGAACCCACACTGTGAAAGTAGCAGACTCCAAATCTGACTTCAGACCAGTGACAAGTGGAGTACCACAGGGTTCAGTCTTGGGTCCTCTCCTGTTTGGTATCTACTTCTCTGAAGTACAGGCTAACACAGAAGGTCTTTGGCTAATGAAGTTTGCAGATGACTGCAAACCAGGGGCCATAATCGAAACTCCTAACGATGTGGACGTCCTACAAAAGGGCCTCACTCAGACAGATGCCTGGTGTCAAAGCCATGGCCTCAAGCTCAATGCCAAAAAGTGCATTGTCATCCCCTTTGGTAAAAACTCTGTACCCATGAACTACAACATAGGCGGTAGTATACTTGACACCAAAAGTGTGATAAGAGACCTTGGGACACAGGTGGACAGTAGTCTCTCCTTTGATAATCACATTGCCACAGTAGTCAGGAAATCCTTCTACGTGGCACACCTCATCACAAAAGGTTTCTCATCCAGTAAAAAGAGGTCATTGTTCCCCTCTACTCATCACTCATTAGACCCATTATAGAGTACAACGCCCCTTTTGGTATGTACCTCACAAGACATCTACAACAACTAGAAAGGCCGCAGAAATACCTCACAAAGAGGATTACCGGCCTCAAACAGATGCCCTACGCAGACTGTCTCAAAAAACTTCAGCTTTACTCCATCGCATATCGCCTACTCAGAGGTGATCCCTGCCTAACATACAAAGCTATGTCATACCCAGAACTGTTGGACATGCTCCACTTAAAGAAATCCCAATCTCTCCAAGCTACACGCTCTAGGGACCTAAACCTTGTCACCACAATAAACAGAATATGCCGGAGGGATTGATTCCTGTCCCAGAGACTTCCCATACTCTGGAATAAACTACCTATCTATATCAAACAAAGCTCCTCATTAGCACTTTTCAAGAAAAATCTTGATGATTGGATGGGAAATAGGAAATTCACCCCGGGGATCGCCTCTGTGGCTCTGCTCGACAGTGGCACAGGAAAATAACTTTCTTGGGTGGCAAAAGCCAGGGTACCTTTTTGGCTGAGCTTATATAGGCCCCATGGCCGATAGTGCGTTCATAGGTAGGTACTAGGTTTCTTGCTCTGGTCATTGCTACATATACCCATTCATGGCATTTCATTTACTTTCTGCATTTTTGTCTGTCGTGTATATTCTATATATTTTTTCTAATGTCATATCCATTTGCTCTCCGTTCAGCAGTACACAAACACAATTCACTGCCTAAGGAAAAAAAATGAAAAAAATTAGTTTAGACTGCCTTAGGTAGAGCAAATATGTCTGTCATTGCTTCACCCTCTGCAACATGTGTAGTACTTACTGCAGAAAATCCTCCTGACAGGTGTCAAATTCTGTGATACAAGCTGTAACTGAAGTGAACTGAGAGAAATAAGGCATTGTTCATTGATCTATTTAGAGATCACACTGCAGTTATTCATAATATGTACTTAACTTTTCTCTCTTTTCATTTTAATGTGCATTTGCTCTCCTGTTTGCAGGGCGCAAACTTGGTTCACTACCTAAGAAAAAAGCGAAAAATTTAGTTTAGATGGGCTTGGGTAGAGCAAATATGCCTGGTGGTGTTGTACAGCCCTTCACAACATGGATAGTACTTACTTCAGAATGTGCACCTGCGGATATTAGATTCTGTGGTATGAGGTGTAACTGAAGTGAATTACGAGAAATAATTAAAACCACACTTCAGAGAGGCCTGCATGTATGCATCTCCATTCATTCTGAAACTACTGTATGTCTAATTAACATGCTAGAAAGGTAGTTATCCTGTGGCAATGTCAGTTAATAAAGCAAGTTTCACTTTTTGCAATTTTTTTTCCCCCCGTGGGTTGGATTGCTAGCTGGTAAAGTAATATTTTAACATTGTGCAAGCCCCAACATAACATGTCAGAATTCTTCTTTCTCTTTCCAAACTGCAAATCTTAAAAGTCTTGCCATTAAGCATTCCATTGTTTAGCACTGGAACCTGTGTTAATGGGTTGTGCATCAATCTCAATGCCACATTGCACACCTCTCCTGTTATGTGATGTTAGTAGTGTCAATGTGTCTGCCAAGGAATCCATCTGCTTTCAGTTTCACAAATGCAGTTCACAAGGATGTGCATCTTTGCACAATGCCAGTAACACATGAGATCTGCATTGGTTGCTAATACAGACATATTTTTAGCTTTACTTTTGCAGACGTGGCTGGCGAGGGAGAGAATGGCACTAAATTTAAAGCACAAAGGTGGGTTGTTGAGGAGCCAAGGATATTTGTGGCACTCCTCGTGAAGCTCTACAGACATAGGCTGCTGCAGGGGCATTGTACTGTGTCTCCGTATAAGGCTGCTACTTGGAATAGCTTACCCAAGTCTGTTTCCAGTACAGCAGGCATTACGTGCAATGGAGAACAATGTTGTCTCTGCTATAGTGACCTTAAGAAGTGCAAGCAGGACCTCAAGTCAATGGGAGGATGAATTTAGGACGGGGGACAGCATCCAGTTGTGAGTGCACTGACCCATAAACTGTCTGTGATATGGCATTAATGATCTAGCCAAGCAACTTAGGTATTCATTATGCTTTCATCTCCAAACTGTGAGGTGCACCAGGAGAGATTAACTCACCTCAGAGAGGCATGAGGTAAGTATGACTTTGATACAAAGTCGAGCCAGAATTTTATTTTCATTCCTTAAGTGCACTCATCTTGAGCAGGCATACCTCAACCTTCATTTCAAGCATGCATGCCTTCCCCACTAACTCTTGCTGCTTGCATTAGGCACCAAGAACAACAGCTTTAACTGTGTGTGAGTTAAGTACCCAGAAACAGCAATTACTTTGTATTACTGGCCAAGTATTTATAAAATATTAACAGCAATCTGTCAGGAAGAATTAAATTATGGTAATTGCAAATATTACATTAGAATGCATATCTCTTGTCTGTCCTAGGGAAATAAAGGCTGCTGTTTCATATATCATAGCAGTGAGATTTTTATTCTATGAAATATAAATACCTTTCCATCATACATGGATATGACCGTGGTAAATCATCATAATTGTTTATGTATTGCCAAGCCATGTTTATTTAAAAAATGCAGTACTGTGACATGCCATGTGTCTAATTATCTCTCGTTTGTGTCCCCCCCCCCCACCCTTTCTCTCTCTCTCTTTTTTTTTTTTTTTGGGGGGGGGGGTTATGCAAACAGCTGATTGTTAATAAAATTTATTATCAACAGCACAGAGAGGTACACAGACCACTGTGGCTCTGCTCGCCATGCCTACACAGATGGCAGCACAAATACCCAGCACTGTGGGTTCAGTCTGTCAGTGTTACCTCCATAACCCCTGCCTTACCTGCTCTGACTGCGTCAGATAGCTGTGCCGCAGCTACTGGTGCAGTGTTTCCCTCCAGGAGCTGTAGAAGTGGAGGTGGTGATTTTCATATGGCAGGAGCTGACAAGGCCGTGGAAGATGTAATGGAGATGGGCCTCAGTGCACATATCGGCAGGGTTGAAAATGGTCTGCATTGCACTGCAGAGATGATGCCAAGTGTGGCACTGACCCAGGGAGCTGCTGCAGTAGACAGTGATGACAGTTCTGAGGGTGAGGGCCTGTTCTCCAGCTGGACGGGGATGCACCTCCGATGTTCCCATCCTATCTCCAATCAGTGTCCCCCAACCTTTTGTCTCCACTACCATCTCTGTCCATCTTGTATGTCCTGTATGCCTGGGTATGTTTCCTAATCTGTCCTACCTACCTGACCCTATCATTCCAAAGCACCTTTCTAACATTCCTCTTTCTCCAGAAAAATAAAGAAAAACAAAAAAAAAAAAAAACCAACAAAATTTGCCCCATACATACCTCTCCATTTCACCTTGATTTGGTCCAGTTGGCCATACAATATTATTCTGTTATCACTCATCACTAGTGAGGGTCTCTACAAAGTCCTAAATTTGTATGTACAATTGTACATGTATGCTCTGAAGAAGTGGATAGCTGTAATGCTCTCACACAACCCACCTACAGATTCTTGTATTCTTTGTCCTATGTCCTACCATCTGCTTGCCAGCCCCATTTTCATTCGCCCCTTTTTCACATGTTTAATCTGGTAAAAAACAAAGATTCACGCACACCACACATGGCCAGAAATGGGCAGTGGAAAAGCCTTCACTTTGTCCTCAGCATTTACAGAGTTTGGCATAGTGCAGCAATGCTAACTGACAGTCAATGCTGTTTAACATCTTACTGCAAAGCTGAAAATTTCAGTTTAATCTGCAGTGGTCGGGTTACTTTGCCATAAATGTGCTTATTTGCTGCACTATGGGAATACAGAGTACTGTGATACAGTTAATGGAGCAGTTAAGCTGCTGGATGTATTGGAGTAGGAGGTCCTATGTGGTGTGTTGACATAATTATGGTTTGTAGCCTGGTATTTTTGCATAGTGTCATGGGTTCAGTTGCAACTGTGTCAATTTATTACTTCGTGACGTTTCATATTCCTATCATCTATTTAACTGCAAACCTCTGTATTTTTGTCCATTTAAAACATTTCCTTAATGTAACATTGGAATATTGCAGCAAAACATCATTTTCAAAAACATTGCAGCCCCAACAGGGAGACGTGTTAAGTCAGCCTTACCCTGGTTAGGTATTCATATTTATTGCACTCTCCTATTCTTTTAATAATTATATTTATTGCTCTCTTCTATCCCTTTAATAATTATATTTATTGCACTCTCCTATTCTTTTAATAATTAAGACTAAAGCACCAATCAGATGTTCCTACTTGTCCCACAAAACATATTGTTGCTGTTCCTGTCTGCATCGATCCCTTATCTCCCTCTGTTCAACCCTTCTACTTCAGTAAGTTGTCACATGTACTTCATTTATGTTATTGTAATGTTGTGAAGTAGTAATTCCTTTGTGGCACGATGCTCTAATGCTGACGTGTAGGAAGACTGTTGAATAATTTCAAGGTTTCTGTTCTTATCCATCAATTAAGTATTACTGCCTGTTTTTGGTGCACTAATTTGTGAGTACCTCTTGGCTATATATTATGAGCCACCATTATCCCTCTTCTGATATGATCTACTTTGTCCCTGCCTCCATCTCACCCTGTCAATGTATCTCTTCCCTTCCGTATCATTAATATTCTGCCTCTGCATTTGCGCAATGTCTGGTGCCGAGCAACAAATGCAGCCAAGGCTAAATGGAAGTACACAGCTTATGGCAATACCTTGTGATTTTATTGCCTTTGTCTGTATTACTCTGTCGAAATAGCTCTGCTGTGCTCATGTATGTTTCATCAGTTTAATGTACTTTTCAACAAGATGAAGAGTTGGATGTACAGATTTCAGTGGTCATTAGGGTAATGAAGATGAATACATACATTTTATGTTTGCTGAAATCTGCTGTCAGAGTAACAATCGGAATTATGATATCATGTGGTGTGCTTAGATAATACTCTGGTATAAGTGTTTTTTTGGCATGCTATAAATATTCAAATCCATATAGATGAAAGAATATTTCAGTATGTATTGTCTGACTTGAAATGTTGGGTACAGCTTTACTTAACACTTTATTATCCTGCTGCTATGTGTCTGCTAGGTATTGTGAGGTCTGTCTTGTACAGATTTTTGCATGAAAGTCAGCACGGAGCAACTTAGAGTACTGCTACCTCCCAGTCTAAGCTCAACACTTCAAGATATGATATGCTGTAACAGTTTGTCATCAGCAACGCAATTCATCTTAGCAGTACTGCGCTCAAAGATTACTGCGCTCAAATATTCCAATAAAAATCAAATAATTATAGTTCTGTGGTTGTATGTCTGTGTTATTTTTGCCAACAGGTGATCTTGATTTCAGAATGATGTTGATGCACTTAATTCAGTCGTTTAAAGTATGTCTGCTGTACAGTGTTTACACATGCAACTGCGTTTCAAAGTTGTTTAACCTATTCTCCCATAATCCGTCACTGTTATTCTGCAGTGCACTGTCCTATGTATGACTTGCATGTTTATCTTGCCAATGCACGCAATGCAAGTATGAGACAGTACAAGTATGCAATCATCCCGACATGAATACATGGGAATATTTGACTGCTGCACAGCAGTGGATTATCAATGTGTATGTAATCCCATAATGTGGATCATGTCAGTGTCCCTCACAGTAGAACAATGCACATTAAGGATAGTGTGTACCTTTCAGTAGAGAAGTATGTCATTATATATGACAGTTGTAATAATGTTACATTGTTCTGGACACACATTGCATTTGTTGCATAACCCCTGATACGCAGTGCCATCTCTTCCAAACAGTGGATTTCACAAGCATTCAACTGTCCTATTTCATGCTGGTAATGTGAGCCTTCCCCTGTGGTGCTTGTGACTAATATAGTGCTCTCTAGATTCTGTAACTAAATGGGTAGGAGGTTCAGTGCCCAACATGGAAGGTGTGTGTGTTACAGACTGAGTGCAACACTTGCACTGTATCCACTTCCCCTAAGAAGAACTGCTCTCTCAGCTTCCTTCTTCCAATTTTTACTGAAACATTCTCTATGAAACACACAGATGAGGTCGTCCTGACAGAAGTGCACTCTGTCCCCTTAAGACTCAGTCTTCTCCTGTGGCACTTGTGACCAACACAGTGCTTTCTAGATTGTGTAACTAGATAGGGAGGAGGTTCAATACCTAACATGAAGATGAGAGAGATTGACTGGTGTGACATTTGGTGCTGTATCTACTTTTCCTGACAAGAATACATTTAACTGTTTTCACAACTCCCTTATCCCAATTTTTACTGAACCATCATGATGAGGTCTTCCTGGCAAAACTGCGCTTTCTAGCCTTAATATTCCGGTATCTGTTGTGGTGCTTGTGACTAATACAATGCTCTGTAGATCTTGAAACTAGATAGGTAGGAGGTTCACTGCCCAGCATGGAAGATGTGTGTGTGTGTGTGTGTGTGTGTGTGTGTGTGTGTATTTAACAATTGGTGCTGTATCCACCTCCATAACTGCGTGACTGTGATGTCATATACCATTGGCCACCTCATAACCCCCTTTATGTATGCTCTAATAATGAGATTGAATTACAGTGGCACTAGAAAATTCTAGCAATCGCAGGGAAAGTATTTTTTGCCACATATGATTACATAGTGCTGACATAACTGCAGTGTCTCACATATGAAATGCAAATTCTCCTCTTGCATGACTTTGGCACTGTGATTTGTACATTGTGTAACGACTCGTAGGATATTTGAGGCCAGCTGTGAGTGTGTCTTTCACCCTCTTACTGTGTATACTATTCTTCAAAGACCTATATTATGTGTTACTGTGCACTTTGACAACTTTTTAGAGTAAACATCCGGCTAATAAACAGTGGTGATGTCATCCATTTAACTGTGCACTGTCCCAGTTGTACCTCAGTAGGTCATGTGGCCCTTGTGATTCAGGCACCAATCTTTAGCTTGTGATGTTGATTATTTAGTTCAAATTCAGTAATTACTACTCAAACTACGTTGTCAGTCTTATTGTGACTCTACATGTTGCTAATATTGTTGTCAAGCATATTTGTTTTTCTACATTTATAAAAGTTGATCTGTTACAAAAAGCTACGATAATTTGTCACATAACAATGCTTTTATTCCAAGAAATGATGACGTGTTCATTACATAGCAATATATAGGAAGTGTTATCCTCTGGCAGGAGGGAATGAGACAACATGCAGTCTGTTGTTGACTCAGTGCAGCAATTACAGGCACTCGTATCCCTTGTAGAAATAACATGATTCAACACCATTCACATAATGACAACACCATTCACATAATGACATATCTCACAATTGTAGTGACTCTTCTATCATAGTGCAGTCATCCTATACAGTATCATGTATTTTCTGTTGTCAAATGCTCATGTTATTCAACATACACATTGAATACCTGTTAGCATTGTTGGGCCTTGTACTGTAATGTATGAATGACATCCATCACAGTTATAATTTGGCCATTTACAGCGGGAGAGTGTTCGCGTCCCTTTTAACTCAGAGAAATTGTTTACCACACATATATCTGATATGTTAGCTTAGGTGAAATGTCTTAATAATGTTAAGACTTCCTTTGTGGTGCTTGTGGTTCATCCACAGCATTAGTCAGTAGAGTCACATAGCTTGCTGTTCAATTCCTGAAAGGGGCAACATTATATGACTGTACTGATGTCACATAAACACACTTATATGTAGTAGTTACCCATTATTTATTTATTTATTTATTTATTTATTTATTTATTTATTTATTTATTTTACATTTGTTGACTGGGAAAGTCCAACTGGATGCATGTCCATTTTCAGCGGAGGCCCGGGGAGAAAAGCTCCACAGATCAAATTATAAGCAAATATTAGGAGTATACAGAAGCATGCAAATTTACATAGATAAGACAAACCTTAAAATTAACATAGTTACATAAAATGTCCACATATTTTACAATTTTAGAATTGGATGAGACAATACATAAGTAAGAGGAAATGCAGAATAAGATACATGGGTTAAATTTGTGTCTAGAAGTTGCATTATTTTTACTTTATATAGTTGGAATGTGTACAAGTTAGACAGTCAGGTGTATAGTAGCAGGTGAAACAACAGGGTTAAGTGGTAGGATATAAAGATTAAGTAAGAGAGCAAGGAAAAAGAGGGTGCAAAGATGTAGAAAGAAAGAAAATTCTAAAAGGTTTGTAAAGGAGTGTCCTAGCACTGTTTTAGTGCCACTTTCTCTATAGGTACTAGCTAAGGGGCCAAATGCAGAGGTGACACTGAGTAGAAGTTAAAAAAGCTGCAGTTCCTCTTAATGTTCTAGTTGAGACAGCAAGAGAAAGGGGGGATGAAGAGGGAGGGTATGGTTGGGGAGATCAGCCTAGTGGGGAGCATGAGCATATCCATGTGAGTTTTATTGAATCTGCTGAGGTAATAACAGAAGGTAGGGCATTCCAAATTTTACCTATGTAATCAGGGAAGAGAGAGTACCCTGCTGTGTTATTGCTTTTGGTGACCTTGATTAGCTTTTTATCACTAAAGCAAAATTGTCTAGGATTAGTTTGTAGTTCTAGCACATTGGGCAGTGCTGGAATTTTATCAGAGTAGTATGAGTTTGTGGGCAAAGGAAAGCTGATGGAAGGTTAGGAGATTAGGGAATTCATGCCATTCAAGTTGTTTTAGGGAATGACAGTGGTGGGCTCTGTAGGGGCCACAGGTAGCAAATTTGGCAACTTAATTGTAACAGGTGTTGAGCTTGGCAATTTCGGTTTTGGGTAGGTTGGTGAAAATGGGTGAGACATAGAATAGTGTGGAAAGGAGGTAAGTTTGAGCAATTAGTTATCCTGGCAGCTTGGGTTAGAAATTTATTTTTGTGTAGACTGCCCATTTTTTGTGGATTTTTTTTAATGGTTTGATTTATATGCTGATCAAATTTGAGGTTATCAATGGTCACACCTAGCAGTTTAGTATGAGTGTCTGGGGAGATAATAGTTTTATCCCTGGACACAATATTAAATGGGCTGGGTATTGTGATAGATTTGTTTGGTTTAAACAGCAACAGTTTGGCCTTTTTTGGATTTAGTATTTGGTTTCTGTTAAACCAGATTTCGGAAGTTTGGAAGACTTTTTTTATGTAATATAGAGGAGTTCCTGAGGATCATTGTGTGAGTAGACTAGTGTTGAGTCATCAGCATATTGAATAACAGTTGCATCTTGACAGGTGCTATGAAGTTTATTGGTAAAAATGGAGGGTAGAAGGGGACCTAGAATAGACTCTTGTGGGAGTCCTGTGGTGATGGGTAACAGTGAGGATAGGTTGTTGTCCCATCAAACTGCTTGTTGTCTTCCTTGTAGATAGTTCTGAAACCAGACTAATGCATGGTTAACAAGGTCAAGGTCAGTAAGGGATTGAAGTAATTTTAAGATGGTTGACCATATCAAAGGCCTTAGACAGGTTCAAGATTATGGCAGATGTTAGATTGCCTGTGTGTTTGTTTTGGTTGATGAGGTTTGTGAAAGAAAATAGGGCAGTGGTGGTGCTGTGAGCAGGCTGAAATCCATGCTGGGTAGAAGAGAGAAATTGGTTGTTCAGTAGGTATGGCATAAGTTGGTGGTGTATACATTTTTGAAGTATTTTAGCTAGTGGAGACAGGATGGCTATGGGGTGATTAGTGAGGTCGGTGGAGGTACTGCCTTTGTGGAAGGGGTTGATATAGGTCGTCTTCCAGATGGGTGGAATGGTGGTTTTGGATATAGATCTGTTTAGAAGGATATGTATTGGGAAGGCGAGTTAATTGGCAGCCAGCTGAAGGTATTCAGCAGGGATGCCATCAATTGCCAGTGTAGTAGGTTTAAGTTTGATTAGCAACCTTTTGACCTAGTTGGTAGGGTTAGGGTGAAATTGGAAGGTTGTTTTAGGTCCATCTACAGGTTTGGGGCAATTAGTAGTGGTGGATGTAGGCTGTTGTTGAACGAGATTGAAGATAGTTTCTATAAAGTATTTGTTGACCGTATCAGGTATATTTGTGATTTCGCTTGTGGAGGTAGGAGATGGGGTGGGGGGTTTGCCGGGGTGAAATAGTTTATTTATTCCTGCCTAGAATTTTTTTGGGTTGTTTTGATGCCTGTTTTGCAGCTGTATGAAATGATTATTTTTATCCTGGAGACCTGCTTTTTTTGTTTAATTTCTAAGTTTTTTGAATTGTTCCATAGCTGCTTGGGTTTTTATGGCTCTCCAATGATTCCAGGCTCTGTTCCTTAGTGCTGTTTTATTTTTAGTCTCTTTGGTAATCCAGGGGGCTGTTTTCACTTTAGTTTTGTGGTGCAGCTGGAGCATGGGCATTTAGAATTTTTAGGAAAGTGTTATTGAATTGGATAACGGCTTCTTCTAGAGATAATACTTTTTAGTATGTTCCAGTTATGGTGCTTTAGCTCAAGTTTGAATTTGTTAGGGTCGAAGTTTTTTTTGTTCCGGGTAGTTTCTAATGGGGGGTAGGGTTGGCCTGCATTTTGAATTTGAATAAAATATGGGTTGGTGGTCACTAATGGTGTCTGGAAGGACACCTGCTTGGTAAGAGCTGTTGGTCTTATTTATTAACATCCAGTCTATGAGGCTTTCTTTGATTTTTGCATTTCGTAGTCTAGTACTTGATTGGATGACCTGAAAGAAGCTGTAGAGGTTAACCTGGTTGGTAAGCTGTAGAGGTTAACCTGGTTGGTGGGGTTTATAGCTGAACATGTGTTCCAGTCTGTATTAAAGTCACCGAGGACGATAGTTTCCTGAGACAAGTTTTGACTTGTCCATTGTAAGAAGGCTTCTAGGGAGGGAATATTGTTACCTGTTGATTTGTGGCATGTGATATTGATTTTTTTTTTTTGTTGCAAAGTTTGAGTTTAGCTAGAAGTTTAGAATTATTGAAGGGATGGATTTGAGGATTAACTGGTTAATTTTAGGTTGTTTTTATAAAGTAATGCTACCCCTCCCCCCTTTTTTAGGCAGTCTGTCATGGCGTAGTACATTGTATCCAGTAGGGAGGAACTCCTTGTCAGCTGTTGTGGGCTTTAACCAGGTTTCAGTTAGACATAGTATGTCAGGGGAGAAGGTGGACAGCAATGCATGCAGTAAGTGTACCTTATTGCTAATGCTCCGAATATTTAAACTCTGGAGTAATAGGCTGTTTTTTTTGGTCTAGTAATGGGTAATTGGCTGGAGAAGGATGAATTAACTGTGGTATTTTGTATAGGGTTAGGCCCTTGGTTTGGTTTGGGTGAATATCTCCTGCCAGGATTAGTTGGTAGTTTATATGGTGTAAGAGTTTGGCGAGTTTAGTTAGGTTGGCAATAGACTTGTTTCTAGTTGGTGACCTAGGAGTGATTGGGAGGAATCTGACTGAGTTAGGTGCAATAGTAATGTTATAGTATAGGGTTGGAGATATGTGTAGGCTGTTGTGAGAAATATGAATGAAGGTATGTTTTGTTGGGGCTGCATAAGTAGTATTAAGTGTGGAATGGTAGGAGGTGTGGTAGTGTGTTAAACTTAGGATAAAGGAGGATAGTGGTTAACCTGTGATCATGTGAGGGTATCCTATTTGAAGGTGGGAGTAAGTGTGGGACACGTTAACGATGAGGGATTTTCTAATTGTGATAGGTTGAAGCGTTGTTTAGCTTTTAATTAAAATGGGCAAGAAAAGTTAGTTCTGTTACAGGAGTTCACCCCACCTCCTGCATCTTAAGTTACACATGCAAAACCATGCAACAAAGAATGCCATCAATAAAGATAAGTGAAGCTATGAGTCACTAGTTAGATAATGGGATAAAGGCTGTGGCAGTCAGTCAGCTGGCTTTCTAGAAGCCCCCCTCCCTAAACTGAAAAATAAACAAAACTTTAAGACAAAGGCTGTGTGTGTACCTATTGAATCTTTAGCACTCTGCTGAAAGCATTTCTGCTTAAGGCTTCAAAAGTATTGTTTTAATGCATCTGAACTGTTTTTGATATCCCATGTAACACATTCCCATCAATTACTAACAAGACTATACAATGAAACTGACTGAGTCTTTCGGCTTTTCCCGGTTAGGAGTCGCCACAGCGGAACTCCGGTCTGCTAATGATTGGCAGTAGATTTGTACGTACAGAGTTGCCAGCCCTGACGCACAACCTTCAACGAAGGCACGCCCATTCACACATGTCTCCACACAGAAGAAGCTCTAGCTCAGAATCGAACAGGACAACGTCTATGGTACTTAAAAAGTTTTGTAAATAAGCTCATTTACGAGATTTCGGAACAGTACATAACAGCAAAAACAGAAAACAGGCATAATATTTCTGTTCTTAAAATACAGAGATGTGAACTTTTAAAGGATTAGTTTTGCTAAGAACTGGGCAAATCACATCAACAGCCTCGACTGCTGCCAATTGACGCACATTCATAATTACCGACCTATTTGCATAAGACACCCTCTTGTACCTAGAGTGCCTTAAATGCTCAGAAGTAAATAGCCTTCACTGATCAAGAACTACATCAAGTTTATAATGTGCTCAGCAAACCTTCAAGACAGAAATTGCAACAGAAAGGCTAAGCCCTGGGTTTAGTTATAAAGCCATTTATACTTGTATCCCTGACTGACAATCTTGCCATTGAGAAAGTTGAACGATAATGGCAGAGAGTGGCTTAAGTAATGTGTTCACTTTAATACTATGTTGAGACATTCCACAGATCCAAAATCCTACAAAAACACCACCAGCGACGGTCATCAAGGCAGGAGGCCCCCTGTAAAATCTATTCTCTCTGCTCTGTAATTTGTAAGCATAACGAAAGACAAAACTTTCCACTACTCTGGGCCTTTTCTGAAACTGTGCTCATTTACAAATTAATGACATAAACATACATTAATTTATGTTGGAAAATGGTATTTCATCAGAGGTTGTGATTGCATGGCAGTTAAATGTTTATTTGGGGTGTGTTGTGCTGTGAGCATTCCTGCTGCACATGCACTGAGTACTGGTTTGTATAGCATACCTACACAGACTGGTTCAATTCTGGAACAGTGCGTCTCATACATGATGTGGACAACTTCCTTGTTAAAGAAGCATTCATGTTTTATAAAGATCACTGTTGTGTGGACAGTAACAGATGTAGCTCCCTTCCAGCATTCTAAATAGATCTGATTTTTTGTATTATATTCATAGCTCCTGTCTTAATGCAGAAAATCAGTTCAGTTATCTGTGTCAGCCTCCATTCCTATCTGATGTGGCAGAGCCTTGTATAATAGGCATGGGTTTGAAGTCTGATGACATCTGTCTGTCAGACAAATGTAACTCAGAACAGCAAAACAACCACTACCAAACTCATGCAGCGAACCAAGACAGCTGTAAGATGGTAAAAGCCAGACAAAAAACATTCACAGTATGAAACTGTTTACTGAATGTAAAAATACACAAAGGACCCAGAACCAGGTCCATTAAAATAAAATGTTTTAATTGATCTAAGTGTTTTCTTCCTTGTCTAAAGACTTCATCAATGATATTAAAACACTTAAATTCCAAGTCATTATATACAAGCCTACAACCAGTAAAAATGCACCATTCATCAAGAAAATATTTCATACTTTTAAAGTGACATGTTGCTAAAAGCTTAAAACAAAAGCCTATATTTAATACATAAATACATTTGCATCAAAGTGCAATAATAATCAGATATTGGTACAATGGTTAAGGTATTCGCTTCACAGACACAAGTTGCAGTGTTTGATTCCCACATGGGGTATAAACATACCAAGAGCCAAGAGCCAAAAATATTAAACATTTTTAAATATTGATGATTACTCTACACAGTGGATCTGTGCTACAGAACACTGTTAAGGGGAAGCATTTCATTCAGTCCTGGCTTAATAGTAGCATTCAGTCTTATTTGCCATTTTAACTCTCTATTCTAGTAACAATTCTCCATTGCCTCCCCATTCTGAAACATAAACTCTTTCAATCGCAAAGAATAAAAAAAAAAATATTGAAACTTGGGCATTCAAGTGTGTGTTTATAAAGAGAGTTGATCAATTTGGATTTTTTGATCTCATAAACATGTTCATATATACGGTCTTTTAACATTTAATTGTTTTATCTATCTAGACCGCAGGACATGCTATACATTTTGCAATATAAACTGTCATTTTAGTGTTGCAACTGCAAACCCCTGGACATATGGTTTTGTTAAAACCTTCGATTAACACATATGGCCCATCATTAATGAATCTACAGTATTTACAATTGTCACACCTAGTCATCTTTGAACTAATGTGATGTTCACCCTGATTACCATTTATTTTTAAAATTGTCCCATTTTTTTGTAGGTAATGTTAGGGTGTGCACCTAGTATTTCCTTGTAGTCCGCTGTAAAAAACACGTCGTAAGTATTAGAGAGTATAGCTCTAATTTTTGGTGCTTGATAGTTATAAACTATAGTCATTGCCCCTCATTTATCGTGGGTACTACCCTCTTTTACAGTTTTGCTATCAACAGTATTCTCAAGTGATGTTTTTGTTCTCAAAATAGGGGCAGATTTGTCAATCCTCCTTATGAGAATCTCATTTGCTATTGATTTCACTAAATAGATGGGGTAACATCTGTAAATGAACATATTACCTAATTTAAGTAGCTCAGTCTGAAATCAGTCTAGAAAGACAGACCATTTGTCCTTTAATGACATTCTTTTTCTGATAAAAAGGGTGACTTCTGTTATAATGTAATAAAGAGTTTGAATGTGTCGCCTTCCTGTAAAAGATGTGTATGTCTGGTTAGCATAATCTTTGACATAGTAAGGTCTAAGAAATTAAGACAACTTACTAATATTGAAGGCAAGCTTCAAAAAAATTGGTCGAGTTACTTAATTCTGCCCAAAACAAATCAAAGCTGGAATGTCCAACAGTCAACAGAATGAGTATATCATTGAGAAAATAGTAGTGAGGCACATTCTTAAAATGTGGAGAAGTGAAAACACAGCTGTGTTCCCAGTCATCCAAGTCTAAATTAGCGTAAGTAGGTGCACATGTAGCTCCCATTGCCACCCCTGTCAGCTGGTGGGCATATTCACCATCAAAGTACACAAAGTTATTTTTCAGGATCATCTCTAAAACTTTACATGTAATATTTTTTTCTTGGGCGTTTTGGATTTGTCCTTTGCTAGTATACTTCAAAAATGTTCCATACCAGTGTCATGTGAAATGACTGAAAATAAATTAATAACATCTATAGTAATGAACACCAACTTTTCATGTAAAGGTATAGCATTAAGTAGTTGTAACAGATGCCAAGAGTCTCAAATGGTGTGTTTCTTTGTCGACAAGAGCTGTACATTAAAAATCCACAAATCTAGATAATCATTCTGTTTTGGATTTGCTCACTGAAACAATTTGTCTAAGTGGGGGGGTTGTTAATATTTTTGTGGATCTTCAGTATTCTGAATTTAGCAGGAACCACCATTTTTTTCCCTTTAACAAACTCAAAGACTTCATTAGTCATGAACCCTTGGAACGATAAATCCTGCAGATAAAGGTCTGTTTTTGCATAAGCCATGTTTATTTCATTTTGTGACACTTTGAACGTAAGTAGTAGTGTCATTGAGTAAATCCAACATTTTACTTGCATACATAAAGTAGTCCATGACCACAGCCCCCACACACACGCACCCGTCCGACTTCATGACTCTTAAATCCATGTTGTCCTTTATCATAGTTCTGTCTCAGCTTTTGATAAATTATCAACAGGCCTTTTAACTTGTTTCAATAACAATCTTGCACATAATTTTTCGAAAACAGCAACCATAGGACATCTGGGCGGCATGAAAGTACTTTACTTTTCCTTTTTAAAGAAAAGGGGTGGCTTGAAATTACCAAAAACATTGTAAGTTCAACTGTCTAATGTGCGAGTTGGAACAATGTCCTGCTTAAACGAAGGAATACATTTAAAACCCTTTTTAAATAGACATGATCAATTTGAAGTGACAAATGACTGTAAAATACTTTAAAACCATCATTTACTACAATTTTACAAACTGTGTTGTATGGCAACAGAAAAATCATAAAACATTCCACTCTGTTCCTTTTCTTGTTCCTCCCCTTCCTTGTTCTTTTCAGCGGTTTGGGGTGTTCTACTGCATCACTGAGGATGGACTCTCTTGTCCATGTCTCAAGGATTGGCTCTGGTCCTTGAATAAAAAAAATATCCTTCTGTATATTATCAAAAATTCCTGCCATGTGTAGTGAAGGGACTAGAAACTGATCTGTTGTCCTTCCCTGTATCATTATAGGACTTAAGGACTTTGTTAGCCGTGTATTCCTTGGGTTTGGGGTATGCTCTCTTCTCATCAAACTCCTGCTTGTCCCAAAGGAGCTTTTTCTGGTTTCTAATCTCATTTTTCTTTACCAAATTGTCCGCCCTAGTAAACACTTTAAAATGTTCTTGTTTATAAGCTGCATCCATTTTAATACTATTGTTAAGCTGCAAGATTTCTGATTCCAGGAATTGCATTTTACTTTCATTGTCAGAAATCGGCAGTTTCATTAATTCAGTGCCCATACGGTTAAATAATTAAATAATCTCATGCATTTACTAATGTTAAGGTCCTTTTGTTCTTGTGTGTACATGCTGATGTCAGCTTGAATGCATACATTCCCTGTATGCACATCTCATGTGCAATAACTGCAGTCTGTGCATTCATCAAATAATGTATCTTATGTCCTTGCTAACTGTTCTCAAGTCAGCATTTAATTAACATGTATATCACATTTTCACTCACCTTTGTTACACTGCAGCTTTATGCCCCTATCACATCTTTTATTAACGTCTGTCTTTATTAATGTGCATAAGTGTGGCATTGGCATTAATTACATGACATCAGTATTGCAGGATTTATGTCTGAAATGCTTCTTAAACACTTTCATCACGTTTGTCTGTGGGGTATGGGTACACAAAACATTTTTCCTTCATTAATTAATTGTACAGTATAACACAGTTTGTGTACAGTTCTCTGACTTCACTTCCCCTCCTCCTATATTCTTTCTCTGTACTTACCCTTAATATGTGTGGGCTACAGTGTATGCTCGTATGTGAGCCATTTTGTTTACCTTATGTGCTCCTGCTTGTTAGCACCCTTCCATGTCCTAACACAGTATTGCTGGTCATAAAAAGGTGCTTGCAACCATGTAGGCGTGATGAGTAGCATGCATATTTGATTAACACTGCTGT
Source organism: Protopterus annectens (assembly GCF_019279795.1). Taxonomy (NCBI): domain Eukaryota; kingdom Metazoa; phylum Chordata; order Ceratodontiformes; family Protopteridae; genus Protopterus; species Protopterus annectens. The sequence continues at coordinate 598,059,113 of NC_056725.1, read as the reverse complement.
TCATCACACTAACACATTTGCATTATGTAGGCACAGTGCCTACATGACTATTAATGACTCGCAGGGATTAACACACTATAATTTGTTTGTGTCTTTTGGCTCTTCCTGGTTAGGGGTCGCCACAGCGGAACTCCGTTCCGCTAATGATTGGCAGTTGATTTTTTACGTACCGGCTTGCCAGGCCTGACGCACAGCCTTCAACGAAGGTACGCCCATTCACGCATGTCTCCACGCAGAAGACGCTGTAGCTGAGAATCGAACTGGACAGCGTCTTACTGTGAGGCGACAACGCTACTGCAGCACCACCACCGCGGGATACTATAATCATAGTTTAAAATTGAAATGGGTCTATATGCAGCTGGGTCTGATGGGTGTTTATCATCTTTAGGTATTACAAGCAACCACAGCTTTCTTACAAGATGTTGGTGCTTCCCTTCCTTTTAAAAAAATACTGTTAAAACCTTCAGGATCTTTTCTTTTTAATACCTTTATCAAGTTATCACTTAGGACATTGGCAAACATACATTTATATATAAGAAACAAACTAAGTTAACATGTACACTTTTTATACAATTGTCATCAATCCAGTATTACATAAATTGATCAATTCCTGCCTTCCCTTAAACCTCATTCCTCCAGAACAGTATTCTGCATGTACTGTTCCATAATTTCTTTTTTTCTATGTAATTTGCTCCTATCTTTTTCTAAAGATCCCAGTTTGAGTTCTTTTATTTCTCTTACAATATTCATTATTTCAAATACGGTTGGTTTGTTTGTTTATTTTTTTTATTTACATTTGTTTACTGGGAAATTCTGATTGGATGCAGGTCCTTTTTCAGAGGATGTGTGGGGAGAAAAGCTCCACATCATGTACATGATAAATAGAGATACAAAGTTGCAGCATAAGCAACATTACAGGTTGTTGCTTTAATACAATAGCAAGATGTTGATTATCAACAGTATATACAGTAAATGTTGCAAGTTATGTTTCTTGTCGTTTATAATATTAGTAACAAAGTTGTCAAACAAGATTTTAAAGTATGTAAAGACAACTAGGTAGTAATGGCAGTAGTATAGTTGGGTTAAGAGTCTAGGTGGGAGGGGGGGGGGTAAGGGTGGGGGTGCGAGTCTGGATTAGAACAAGGGCAAAGCCAGTACAAATTTAAGTGGAATTTGAATGCAGTCTTGAAAAGGCTGCTGGAAGGTAGAGTAGTTATAGAGGGTGGAAGATTGTTCCAAAGTTTAGATATGGTGCATGAATCTCCGGCTGCGTTTTTGGGTTTGATAACAGTGAGTTGATTTTTGTTGCTTGATCTTGGGGGCCTAGTGGAGTGATAGGGTTGGAGAAGGGTTTGAAGGGAAGGGGATATTAAGGGGATGGTTAAAAAGTTTGAGTGAGGGTGAGTTGATTAAAGTGAAGTATTTGTGGGAGTTCTAGCCAGTTTAGTTCTTTAAGGGACTTTGATTTCCATTTTCTAGTGATTGCTTTTTTGCAGCCACTGGAATTAAACTTAACAAAGACATATACTATGTCTAGGCAATTCAGATCTGGTATCCCAGCTCAAAGAATCATTTTCTTACTTACACCCATTTGCTCATCCAATATTTCTGACGGAGTACACTGCAGGTAATTTGTAAGTCTGCCAACCCATTACACTCATAAAACACACTTCCTAGTTACCTTTTTCTTCCCCATCGCACCTCCAATATTTGCCATCTACATGAGGAAAAAAAATATGTAGTCTGGTTGTTGTATAAAAATATCTGTGCAAATACTTCTAAGCAAAAATCTTGAATCTTCTAGAATTTGTTGAATATTTGGGAGCCATACATGTGTTCTCTATTTGCTTCCTAATGAATTGCTTATCCAGTCTCTCTTCCCAATCTTTTCTAACATCCTCTGACTGACTGATTCTTAAAGTTATCATGCAATATTTTATTTGCCCATCTAATTATCCCTTTTTAACAGCAGCTTGTGTTCTAGAATAAACTAAAACTTCTACCAGAGCAAGTCTTTCACTTAGGATTCTCCTCTCCATTTCCTTGCATATGTTCTGATATCAATCCTTGATAGGGAATGCAGTCTGTAGCCTGCAATAAAAATGTCTTCCTGGCCTCTTCCCGCTCTATTACCTTTCTTTCTCTCTCACTCTCGAGCTAGTTATTTGCTGTCAGTAGCGTGGCTCCTTTGCCAATTTTCTCCAGTTCTGCAGTAAATTCCAACCATGTCTTGCCTATTCTCTGTACCCCTAATTGCGGTCACCCCTACTGGCAGAATTTCCTTTCTCCATCCTTGTGTTGGCTTAGTTCTTACAATACTTTCTGCTGCTTTATAAATATGATATTTCTCTCTTTAATTTCTCCCAAGTCCTTTGGCTTTCTATTACCATGACGGGAATGGACCCCATTCCTAAGTCAAAGTACGATTAAAGTTCATGAAATTAGTATGGTTTCAATCTTTGTCAGCCAGAAGTGCTCTTTGCAGCACCCGTAATGTGTCCAGTAATGACGACTCCTGTAATTCGTATGGAGTTACATGTATTGGTAACATATCTAAATAAAATTGTAAATTCTTTTTTATAAGACCCGTTGCTCCTGCTACTATTGGAACTGTTTGGGTATCTTTCTTCCACATTGCTGCCTTTTCTGCCTGCAAAATCCTGATATTTTATGACTTTGTATCTCTCTGTATGGAAGATGCTGTAGTCACTGGGTGTAGCAATTTCAATGATCAGTGCTGCTTTTGTCTTCTTTTCGTGGACCACTATATATGGTTTTCTCGCATCTGTCTGTTGAACTGTTGGTAATGAGTGATCCCATGTGATGTAGACTTCATCATTTTCTATGATGCTGTGTGGCTCATGTTTCCAGTGTTTTTCAGCTACTTCAATATTCTAATATTTGCATAATCTGCAGTGCAACAGTCTTGCCACATTATTATAATATATATATATATATATATATATATATATATATATATATATATATATATATATATATATATAAAATATTCTGTCTGACTGTTATTCTCCCTAAGGATCAGAGTCCAAAATCCCACTCTTTCCTTATTTCTTGAATTACCCCCAGCATGCCTCCGCCCTTCCACCTGCAGCACAGATGGGCTTCCCAGCTTGGGGTGGCGGAGACTCCTCTTCTCTATCTGCTTCTCACCCTGGAGGGACGGGGGGGGCCCATGATAGACTCCCTCGACTCCCCGGTCTGTGCCCTCGCCAGAGGGTGGGACACCCTGGGGGCAATGGAAGGCATGACTCACCTCGGACAGGCGTAGTCCCAGGAATAACCTGGGGCCGCAAAGTGTATTTATAGTGTTAATCATCAGTGTCCTGCAGTTCACATTAGTTTTCACAGCTAGCAGCCTTCTTCATCGACTCAAGAGCCGAGTGATCCACCGCTCAGAATCGTATAGTTCTCGTTTGGTTGTCGCGATCACCGCTGACCACATGGCTTAACAGCAGTCTTTCTAAACCCATTCATATTATCTATGCTCCCTTAGTTTTTCTTTAGCACTCTGCAGTTGGAACTTTTTTTTAACACATTTATCATCAAATTATTATTTGTGTCCTATGCAGATTTGCATTTATATAAAAATAATCAAACCATGTTACTAAGTTCACATTTACAAGCCTAATACATTACTGATACTGTTCTATACAATATAAATCCAATATTGCATAAATTATTCAGTTCCTGCCTTCTCTTACACCTCATTCCTCTTCTAAAACATTTTTCTGCATGTATTGTTCCCACAATTTCTATTTTTTCTATGTTGTACTTCCATCCTTTTCTAAAGATCATACTTTCTGTTCTTTTATTTGTGTTGCAATATTCACTACTTCGAGTATGGTTGGTTTAGACTTTGATTTACATTTTATATTAATTGCTTTTTGGCAGTCACCAGATTTAAACTTAAGTTCTTACTATGTTTAGGCAATTCAGATAATGTGTTCTAGCTTAAAAAAATCAGTGCTTTAGTTGCACTAATTTGCTCCCCCAATATTCCTCATTGAGCACTGTGTAGGGAATTTTTAAAGTCTGCCAACTCATTACACACTGAGAACATATGCTGTCAGGCACCTCTTTCTTTCCCATTATACCACTAACATTTGCCATCTACCCGAGGAAAAATTCTTCGGAATCTGCTTGGGGTGTAAAAGTATTGGTGCAAACACTTCCAGGCAAAGTAGTAAATCTTCTAGATTTGTTTCATATTTGGGAGTTATACATATTTCTTCCCATTGTTTTTGTGAATTGCTTATCTAATCTCTCTCCAAATTTTTTTCTGACCTCATCTAATTGATTCCTATAATTACGATGCAATCTTTTATATACCTTACTAATTATCCCTTTTTTAACAGCAGCTTTTCTAGATTCAAATAAATTCTCAACCAGTGCAGGTCTTTCATTTAGGATTCTTCTCTCCTTTTCTCTTTGCCTATACCCTGCCTTCCTATCGGGGATTAATATCAGTCTGTAGCCAGCAGCTCAAATTTTTTTGGCTTCTTCCCATTATGTTACCTTTCCCTGTCTAATTATTTGTTCTCAATACCTTGGTTCCTTTTCCAATTTTCTCCAGTAATTTATAGCCCCCTCTTTCCTTTCTCTGTGCCCCTAATTGCAATCTTCCTTATCAGCAGAATCTCCTTTCTTCATCCCTGTGTTGGCTTAGTTCTTAGTGTACTTTCTGTTACTTTAATATAATATTTCTTTTTTAATTTCTCCAAATCTTTTGGGTTTCTAATACCAGAATGGGAATGGATCCCATTCCGAAGTCAAAGTATGATTAAAGTTCATGAAATTAGTATTGTTTCAATCTTTGATGTCAGCCAGAAGTGCTTTTTGCAGCATCTGCAGTGTGCCCAGTAATGACTCCTCCTGCAATTCATACAGGGTTACACGTATTGGTAACATATCTAAATACAATTGTAGATTCTTTTTATCGTTGCTCCTACCACTGTTGGAACTGTCTGGGTATCTTTCTTCCACATTTTGATTTTTGCCTCCAATCCCTCATTTATCCTCTTAATTAACCTTATTACTGTATCAGGAAATGGAAATGCTTCCATTGCCCTACTCATAAAATTGCAGCTTACACTTGTCAAAAGCTTTCTCTGCATCAAGACCCACCAATAACAGTGACATTTTCTTATATTTTGCTTCCTCTGGATCACCATTATTCTCTTAATGTTGTTGGATGTTTGCTTCCTCTCCACAAAGCAATATTGATCCATATCTATCAATTTTTTCAACACCTTTGCCATTATTTTAGCCATTGTAGACAAAAGCACTTCATACTCATTGTTTATGAAATGGGCATATATGAAGCTGGATCTAATGGGTCTTTACTGTCTTTAGATGTTATAGCCACCACAGCTTTTCTCCAAGATGTTGGTGCTTCCCCTCCTTTTAAAATGTTGTTAAACAGAGTCTTCCATATCTTTATCATTTTATTCCATCCTAGCTTCTAAACTTCCACCAGAATACCATCTATTCCTAGACAGTTTCACCTCTTCTTGTTCTGTGAGATTCCTCTTAGCCTACAATACGTTAACATTTGTCAGCTCATCTAAGTAACTCCTATTACTTCTTAACCACATCTTTTTCTTTTATTTCTATCCTATTTTTAAACTATGTCCTTATTTTATCCCACTTCCTAGCTATATTTTCTGAAGAAATGTCTATCTTCCCTAGTAACACTTGAATAATTTTCACTGTCCATTTCTTAAATTCATCTCCTTTTAACAGGTAGGTGGGATGTGTCATTTTGACTTCATTACCTGACATTTTTATCATAGTTTCAATTGGTGCATGATTTGAAATAGTTATTGGATGTGTGTCAAAGCTTTCAATTAAATGCATATGTCCTTGTGGAATACAATTTCTGTCTAGTCTATACCAGTTATTATCCCATGGAGAATAATATGTAAATTCTCTCTGTGTTCCTACTACTAAATTCACATCTTCTTGCTAAATATTTTCATACGTTTTGTCAGAAGTCTACCCTCTTTTGTTATATTTTACTTTTAGGTCTCTCATATATCCTTACTGTTGTAAATTAAACTCCAGTCCCCTACCTATAAGTAGTAGTCCCAGCTGAAAGCAAATTATTTCTCCCCAAAATTAAGTTCCATTATAGCAGGTTTTGGTGGAATATAATATGTGCCAGCATAATCCTCCTCCCTTCTCAGTAGCTACTTAACTACCACAAATCTACACTTATCGTTTTTCCACACTTCTATCACTAGTGGAGCTGTTCTAGCAGAGAGTATATTTACTCCCATTTTCCTTTGTTCCTGATATTTTGCTGAATATCCATCCTGAAATCCTTTCTTTATGAAATTCACATATTTATTTCTATCCAAATGTATCTCCTTCAGGATTGCTATTTGCACTCTGCATTTCTTAATATAATTCAATACCCTTACACTTTTGTCTACACCAATAAGGACATTTACGTTCCAAAGTAATATGAATAGCTTAACCATTATGATAAGAAGTTATTGTTCCCACCTGTTACACATAACAGCATTGTTGAATGTGTAATGTCTGGCAGGTTGATCTTTTATACAATTGTTTAGTGTCATAGCCATTTAAACCTGTGTCATATTTTAAGACTTTTTGTTTTAATTAAAACTCTCAAATAAAAATTAAATACATTTTCAGAATACCCCCATGGCTTATTAGAAGAAACACACACAAAACTATGTACATCTTCAAAAATGAAGTTGAACCCTCCTGATAGGAACGATTGCCCGAAATCATCAGCTGCACCTACAGACATTACCTACCTTAAATTAAGATTACCCATGCATAAGCATATGTTAAAGCCTGTGCTCTCACTTGTAATTGCTGTCTGTTCATTTCTTATCTCCTTTCCCCTCCCAGATGTGAAAAACAGCTTGTATGCTATCAGAAAACACTAACTTGTATTCTTAAAGTGTGCTGGCTATCTTTAAATAAAACTAAAGTATACAATGTTCTTTTAAATGAACTGAAGTATTTAGTCTGCTAGGGAAGCTGGTATCTCTCTTTCATTTCCAGAAATATCAAATGTGCTTATGTTGGGTATTGCCAGCTATGCCAGGAGAGGTAGGGCAGTGGTTGTGTAACATATGCCAGCACAGTTAGCTGGAATTTTGTAAATAATTATATGTCTTATATGTCATTTGTATATCAAACTGATTTGCACAGATGCTTCTTTTGAAACCTGTATTTGTAAAGCTGCTTGTGTTAAAAATATACCAGTAATGTGCCCTGCTAGACAGAAAAATAAATATATGTCTATTATTGTAACTATTTAAGAGGATGCTGGAAGAGAAGAGGTTAATCTCAAACTTTGAAAATAATTTGAAATTAAATTACCTGGTGTAAGCCATAAAGATTGTATCTTACAGTTCTCAATGCCGCCAGAGACAAAAAATCTGTACTAGGAAGTTTCCTGCATTGTCATTGGGGTGAACTAATTGCTACTCTGGAAGGGTGGTGATTTGAAATTGTTTTATGACTTCCAGAAGCTGCAACAGATCTGAGCAAAGCTCTGTGTGTATGTATGTATTACTGACATATGTGCTAAATTGTGGCAATTTCTAGCGGTGGGGATTGCATGGGAACCAAGTCAGATGACCAGATGTGTGATGTCCTTCTGCAATCTATCACTAACATAATGTTTAATACTAGGGAGACTGAAGTCTCCTGGTATTCTGTTCTTGGAACTGACAAAGAAGGATCCCTCACCTACTCTGTCTAGCCTTGATCTAGTAAATAACTAGGGAATAATAATTATTTGGATCAGTCAGGAAAATTTAGTGAGATTAGTTAAGTGTTTTTTTTTCTGTAACTGTGTGAGCCTGTCCACCTGTCTTATTTTTAATATTTCCTGTGATTGAAACTCTGGTGTTTGTTGTAAATAGATATTTAGTATTTTCATGTTCTTTTATTATTTATTATTAAATATAGTTACACTTTTCATTGTGGCTGGTCCTGTAGAGAACATTTTAAATTTTGAGAGGACTTGTATCTATTTGGTGGTACTGTGGCCACTCCTGAAAGCCTTACTGCATTAGCCAAACATTGTAATTTGGATCAATTTTAATTTCACTCAGTATAATTGGGTACCATTGTAAGAGCCATAGAGTTGCTGGCTTTGGGGTGTCTGGTGACAGTGTAATTACACTCTAATCTGAGCAGAAAGAGGCATAGCTAGTAAATCTGTGCCTGCCTTTCCCATGTGTGTGTGTGTGTGTGTGTGTATGTATGTGTGTGTGTGCGCGAAAATCAAAGTGTGTATGTGTCAGCGGGTTCCTATCAGCATTTCAAATGTTGAAAACGCCAAATTTAATTTCATCGAACTGAGATGTTCAAAATCTCAAAAGAGCGAACTGATGGAACATCAATTTCTTTCCCAGGGAAAGAAATCGGTGAGCTGTCATCCAGAGTTTACCATTTCCTCCACTGTGGTGCGGTCTCAGAGTTGGTATATTTAAGTAGGGTGTTGGGGGTGAAGCCCCCCACTTTTGTTAGTGTTTAAAGTATTAAAAAAAAAATTTTTTTTGCACGGAACACCGATTTCTTTCCCTGGGAAAAAAAATCAATGTTTCGTCAGTTTGCTCTTTTGAAATTTCAAACATTTCAGTTAGATGAAATTGCATTCAGTGTTTTCAGCATTCGATATGCTGATATAGACCCGTGTCAGCTACTTGGAGCAAGGACATGAGGCACTAGTTTCACAAAGTGGGTGCTGGAGAACTTGATTTGGACACTTGACTGAAGACTCAACCCTACATCTGTGCCAGTGGGGGGAGTCTTAATGTGGATCTGGACAGAGGGGGAAGCCTAGACCCTGGACTGTGTGTGTGTTCCCTGTATGCTCTTAAGGGAAATTGTGCTTGATGCAGAGAGCTGCATCTGGAAATACTGGGTGTATACCTCTTTGTTTCCAAGTGAACATCTCTCTCCAGCACCAGTGGTGAGGATTCAGACTCCTTGATTACTGGCCCAGAGTGGAGACATCACATATTGGTGAGCAGTTGTATGGATAATAATAGAACTTCTGTAGCCTGTAGGCAGTTGTCACTGAAGGTGTGTCCTCTCAGCAGCCACAAGGTAAACATTCAGAATTTCATTTCACAACAGTGTTATTTATTTTGTTAGTTTAGTCGGGGAGTGAAGGCAAAGATGTCGGCAGAGGATTATGGCAAGCTGAGAAAGAATCAGTTGGCCAAGGTGTGCAACTGGTGCATGCCAACCTGACTAAAGAGGAAATGATTTCAGCCTTAGTAGCAGCTCAGACCAGCAGTCAGGAGGATAACCAGTCTGGTGATGGGAATTTGCAGCCTTCAGAAACAGGACAGTTTACCTTTTCCTTGGAGGACTTAAAATCCATGTGGAATTAGAGAGACTTGAACTGGAGGCCAAATGTTTGAAATTAGAATCTGCAGAGAGACTGTGGCGTTTGGAGGCTGAAGGATAGGAGAAACAAATGGAATTAGTATCAGCAGAGAGACTGTGTCATTTTTAGGCTGAAGAAAATAAGAAACATTAACATGAGAAGGAGATGCTGATTCTTCGCCAGGGTCATGGAGGTAATGGGGGGGGGGAATAACCGAACCCCAGAAGCAATAAAGACTAGTAAATTTCTTCTACAGTTTACAGAGGGTGATAATTTTGATAATCATATTCATATATTTGAAAGAGTATGTAAACCGTATAATGTTGACCAAGGGCTCTGGGTATGGTTCCTGACCCCCCTTACTCCATGGTGAAGCAGTAACTGCTGTTTCTAAATTGTTTGATATTGAGTGTTTAAAGTAATGAAAAGTAAAGAAATCTTTATTTGAATTTTTTAAGTTAACACCTGAAGCTTACAGAAAAAAAGTTATGTGAGCATAGACGAGAGGCAGATGAAAGTGTGTGTGATTATATTGCTGAGTTAAGCACTTATTTTCATAGATGGGTGAGTGGGTGTCAAGTCACCACTTTTGAAAGGCTGGCAGACCGTTTGGTGAGGGAATCAGTGGGGCCATGTATCATATAGATGGCCATGGAATCCAGGTGGGGGAGCCAGCAAGTGGGAATAACAGTATGCCTGTGGTAAGTTGTCTGGAGACAACACTGGTACCAAACTATCACCAGAGGTTATATCATATCTTGGTGGATGGAAAATAAACCACTGCTAAGAGAGAGTCAGCCTCTGACATCACCATTGTGAAGCTTGCAGTAGTTAAAGAGGAGCAGTACTTGCTTGGGCAGTCCACTCTAGTCACAGCTTTAGGAGAGAACCCATTCCAAATGCCTTTGGCCAGGGTTCACCTTGACTGGGAGAGTGGAAAAGGAAGCAAGCAAGTAGGTGTATTTGAGGATATCCCTGCAGATGTCTTGATAGGGAATGATTTTGATAATGCAATAATTTGTGTACATGCAGTTACATGCAGTCAGGCTTGGAGACAGGCATGTGGGTCTGGTAGCCTGGGGGAAACCCAGACAGACCTCACACCTGAAGCCAGAACTGGTGAGATGGCTATTTCAGGGATGCAACTACCCTGTAGCAGTGAACCTGAAGGTGAGCCACAGCTGCTGGTAGGTACTGGTATTCCCTTGGACAGGATGATTGCAAGGGCAGAGGTGAGTGGTAGTACCCAGGCTGACAGTGAGGCACCGCTGACAAAGGATACCAGATTTCCTGTGGAGGTAGGAAGGGTCACAAAGATAGAGCTGAGACAGGCTTAGCTCTTGGATCCTACACTAAGAGGCTTGAGGAAGATAGCTAGGAAGGCGCCTGATTCTCAAGGAAAAGGGGAGTCTATATACTGGAACAGAGGATTACTGTATCGAGATTGTACCCCTGAGGGAGGGCTAGAGGGTATGGTAATACAGCAGTTGGTAGTGTCTAGAGCCTACCATCTGGTATTTCTAGCCGTAGCCCATGACATTCCTTTTCAAGGTCGTATGGACATAAAGCTTACCAAGAGACCGTTTACTGGCCTGGGATTGCAAGGGAATGTAATAGGGTACTGCAGGACCTGTGAGCAGTGCTAAAAGGTAGGCAAGGCAGGAGACAAAGTCAAGGATCCTTTGATGCCTTTGCCTGTGATTGAGGAGCCATTTCAGAGGGTAGCTATGGATATTGTGGGGCCTCTGAATACCACAAGTTTCACAGGGAAGAAGTATATCCTGTTGGTAGTAGATTACTAGATGCCCTGAGGCAGTGGCTCTGTCCTCCATAGAGGCAGAAAAGGTGGTAAATGCTTTTGTTAGAGATTATCAGCAGGGTAGGTTTCCTGAGAGAAATACTGATTGACAGAGGTGCCAATTTCATGTCAGACCTCCTGGCTTATCTGTGGAAGCACTGTGGGCTGAAGCACTTAAATACCACCCCCTACCATCCCCAGACTAATGGTCTTGGGAGATGTTAAACTCTTCCATTTGCAGTCCAGTTTGAGAGAGTGGGACAATTATTTGCCCCATCTGCTGTTTGCATACAGAGAGGTATCCCAGGGATCCACAGGTTTTTCTCCCTTTGAGTTGCTTGTACGGGCATAGGTTGAGGGCACCTTTAGATTTGATTTGTGATGAGTGGGAAGGATGAATATGAATCCCACAAAGTCTGTTGTGGCATATGTCCTAAACCTCAGGACAAGGCTTAGGGAGGTCATTGACTTGGCCCAGGAGGACCTGGCAGGAGCCTAGCAGCAGAAAAAGTTCTGGTATGACAGGAATGCTCAAGCCTGAGAGTATGTTGTGGGGGACAGCAGGTTATGGTTCTCATTACTGTTAGGCACAGTAAGCTTCATGCAACTTGGTAGGGACCCTTCAGAGTGGTAAGGAAGTTCGATGATGTTAACTACATGGTAGAACTGCTAGCCAGAGGCCCAACTTATACCATGTTAACATGATGAAACCGTACCATGGTAGGGATGCCCTGGTGCTAAGTATTTGCAGTAGGAGGCAGGAGGAGTCTGAGAGGGCTCTATGGCTATAATGAGCCAGCCAGAAAAATGCCAAGTTACGTTGGTGGAGCCTTGGGTTCCAGGCATATGATAAAACAGTGCAGCACTGTAGTGGGGTCAGCTCCAGGGCAGATTCTCAGACAGGCTCATTCCTCTCAAGTAACATTTCTCAAAAATCACTTGAAAAACGAACGTGAGTCTTCAAAGTGGGATAGATGTGATGATGTGTAGTATTGCCAGCTATGCCAGGAGAAGTAGGGCAGTAGATGTATAACATATGCCAGCACAGCTATCTGGAATTTTGTAAAGGATTATACTGATTTGTACAGGTGCTTCTGTTAAAACGTGTATTTATAAAGCTGCTTGTGTTAAAAATGTACCAATAGTGTGCCCTGCTGGACAGAAAAAGAAATATACACGTACTACTGTAACTGTTTAAATGTATATGTTTTAACAGAGTATACTGGAAGAGAAGAGGTTAATCTCAAACTTTGAAAATAGTTTAAAGTTAAAATAACTGGCTTAGGCCATAAAAATTCTATCTTATAATTCTCAGTAAAACCAGAGAATAAATGTCTGTACTAGTAGGCTTCATGCATTGTCATTGGGGTGAACTAATTGCTGCTGTGCAAGGGTGGAGGTTTGAAATAATTTTATGACTTCCAGAAGCTGCAACAGATCTGAGCAAAGCTCTGTGTGTGTTTTATTGCTGCGTGTCCTAAATCTTGGCAGTTTCTAGCAAGGGGGGGGGGGGTTGCATAGTAACCAGAAGTGAGATGACCAGATGTATGTGATGCCTTCTGTAATCAATCACTAAAATAATGTTTAATACTAGCTGAGACTGAAGTCTCCTGGCACTCTATTCTTGACCTGACAAGGAAAGACCCCTCGCCTTCTTCATCTTGCCTTGCTCAAGTAAGTAACCAGGGAATAATAACTCTTTTTAGATAAGTCGGAAAAATAGAGTGAGATTAGTAAAGTATTGTTTTTTTCTGCAAATGTGTGAACCTGTTCACCTGTGTTATTTTTAATATTTCCTGTGATTGAAACTCTGATTATTATAAATAGACATTTAGTATTTTCATGTTCTTTTATTATTAATTATATTTAAACTTTTCATTGTGGCTGGTCCTTTAGAAAGTATTTTAAACTTTGAGAGAACTTTTATCTATTTGGTGAAACTGTAGCCACTCCTGGAAGCCTTAGTGCATTGGCAAAACACTATAATTTGTATTAATATTAACTTCACTCACTATAATTTGGTACCCTTGTAAAAGCCATAGAGTAGCTGGCTTTGGGATTTGTGCTGGCAGTGTAACTACCTTATAGTCTGGACAGAAGGGGGCATAAATAGTAAATCTGTGCCTGCCTTTCCCAGGTGTGTGTGTGTGTGTGTGTGTGTGTGTGTGTGTGTGTGTGTGTGTGTGTGTGAAAATCAAATCTCAAAAGTATATCTGTTTCAGCTACGTGGAGCAGGGACACAAAACACTTTGTTTCACAGAGAGGGTCCTGACGGACTTGGCTTGGACATTCTGCTGAGGACTCAACCCTACAGCTGTGCCAGTGGGGGGTCTTACTGGGGATCTGGACAGAGGGGAAACCCCGTGCTCCAGACTGTGTGTTCCCTGTGTGCGCTTAAGGCAAACTTTACTTGATGCAGAGAGCTGCATCTGGAAATGCTGCATGTATCCATTTTTTGTTTCCAAGTGAACATCCCTCTCCAGTGCCAGTGGTGAGGATTCAGGCTCCTTGATTACTTGCCCAGAGTGGGGACTGAACTGCTTGACTTTGTACCTTTACATTTTTTTCAATTTCCTTCAGGAAACAATGCTCAGAACACTCAAGATTAATTGCTTGCATCTGCAGACGTCTCATCCTCATGAAAACCTAAGGACAGAATGTACAACTGCCTTCATCAGCAGACTTCTTAAATCCTACTGAACATTTGCTAAAGGAAAAATAAACAGGCTAATATCATTGTATATGTAAAAAAACTTAGTACTTCTTATTTCATTCATCATTCTGTCTTATTTTGTAAGCCTACTTACTTACAGAAAACACTTGTTAGATTAAGCCAAGGTCATTAATCCAGACATTCACCTATGGAAACATAAAATAAAACATCTTAATTCTACATATAATACAATCAGTGCACTTTTGCACTCTCTCCCCATCCCAACTGTCCAAGATTGTAGCATATTAACTTGAACTTGCATTTGTCCAGTCTTTATTCTTGATTTCAAAGGAGACAGCTTTATGACCGGACCTTACCAAGGAGGATGAGACATGGGGGTGTTTAGTGCAGAGTTCTCCTATATTTGTAAGCACAGTGTCCACAGTATGTTGAAGCCTCTAGTGGGCATTTACGAAGTCAAGGAATTTCTGTACTTGTAGATTTGAGGCTGTGTAAGATTCCCAGTCTATAGAGGGGTAGTTAGTCTGTCATGAGTACGGTGTTAGGTTGGATGTTAAGTCTCCAGTAGGTCCAAGTATGCATTGTGAGCTTCCTGGGCACAGAGGGTGACCTATAGTGGCTAGTGTATGGTACAGGATTTTTGTCTGTGGTGATATGCATATAGAGTAACTTCAGTGCATCATCCTGTTTGACTACCTTAGAGGTACACTGGTTATTGATGTATATTTGAGACACCTTGTCCTTTAGCCCTTTTATGTGCAGCTGCAGGTCTAAAAGTGTGGAAACACTGAAACCTTGCACTGCTGAGGAACTCCCTACTACTTTAAATCATATATCGGTAACTGTGCAGATGTCTATATTCTCAAGTGTGAGGTAGGCTTGAAGGGAATGTAGTTTTTGTTTAGACTGCTGGTATTGAGCAGTAACACTTTGAGGTTCAGTTTAGTTGTCCTCCAAAGCTGTCAGATATTGGATACCATTAGATTGACACCAGAAAGCAGACAGTTGTTTAAATCAATAATTTTTTCTCCTACTGTAGTAGTATCCACTGTGATGGTAATATGCTTTTCAATGCTAGGCTCATACCAGCCAGAGATGCATAGTCTGAAAGTTCCATAATGTATTTCTTCATATAGTCTCTGGGTGCTTCTGAGGTCATTTACATCTCCGTGAACTATGATGGAATCATACTGATACCTATGGCTTAATGACTTGAGAGTATGAGTGATTTGGTGGATTCTGGCTCCAGATAAGCAACTAACAGGTATCTTCTCTGTGTTCAGCCTGGTTAGAGGGTCATCAGCATGGGAAATGTGTTTGCTTGCCTTGGGGCTACTCTGGGAGTGACAAGTGTGTTTGGTGGTGTGTTTTCTGATTGCCTTCGGGCTTGCTGAGGCATAGCTTTGACAAGGGGTGATCTAGGTAATCTTTCTTGTTTGTGAAGACTGCTTTTAAGTGCCTCAGCATATGTTTGTGTGTTGTGTGCTTTTGAGGTGGGTGCTATGTGCTTGATTTCAGCTACCTGATGTGCACTTGTATGTGAGAGTTTAGCCTCCAGTGTCATTGTGTAAGTACATCTCTTGCATACCATGTGTGTTTCTTTAAGGATTAAGTGATTGTCAGCAAACATTAGACAATTGCTACGTTGCCTCAAGATGCCCATATCCACCAAGTTGATTACAGAGAAGTTAGGAAATTGCATATCCATACTACCCAGTCCTTTGATTTGTGTGCTACAAGGGGGTGGTGTATTGGGGTTAGAAAGATGTTTAGGGTGCTTTTATTGAAACAGATTATGGTGAACCGTACTAAATTCTGCTAACTTTAATGTTTACCCAATAGTGAATGCATCTAAATCTGTAGGAATTGCAACTCGACTCCCATCTAGCTGCTTTAAGTTTGTTGATGCACAAGATGTTTGCTCTATATTGCTGCTTTACAGGGTACAGTTTTATGAAACATTCTTTCTAGGTGTTTGCTACTGTACAGGTCACTGCTAACCCATGCAAACTTGCAAAATTTATAGCAGCGCAAAAAAAACAGAAAACAAATTTATAAGCCCTCTGGCCAATAAAAAGAGTACAGAGTCCTTTTGTGTATTTCACAACTCGTATAGACCAGGCAAACACCTCATGCCACAAGATAAGTAAACCCAGTCCTCCTAATGTAAAAACATAGCTGAAGAAGAGACCCACAAGTACAAACCACTTAAACAACTAGCTGGAAATCCCTTGCCGAAGGCAATTTAAGACAGTCATATAGAAGTAACAGTGTAAGGAAGAGCAATTTTTATTATTAAAAAAAAAAACAGTGAAATGCATACATAAAAGCAGGAAACAGTAGTGATTACTCAAAATAACTTGTGAGATTTGGCAAAGGAACTTAACTTTGCCTGGATGGCACTCAATACAACTAAAACGGTTCCCGAATGCAGGCTGGGACTCAAAGCTTTGCTGAGCTCCTGGAAAACGAGCAGGAGACCATATCTAATAAAGGAACTTTACTCAAGAGCAATACTGGTTTGCTGGATGGGCACTCAGTATCATGGATCTGTAGAAAACAGTGGATAGGAAGAGTGCAAAATAGTTTATACAACAGTCTATACTATAGCAATTAGAGTGGGGGACTTTAGAAATCAGATTAAAATGGGGTGGGGGGTGGAGGCCACAGACACAGCGTTATAAAACAACACCAGTATTAAGAATGGCATGGTTGGGGAAAATCAGCTAGACAGGCGTACAAGCAAATATAGGCAATAATGGCTCTCTTTCAGAAACTTTAGCTTAATGTGTCAGTGGGGATGGGTCAGACACACACTGCAACTTTAAGCAGGTAAAAGATAAGCAGAATATAAAAGCACTGAAGCACAAACTGGGGCAGAGACAATTCTCTCAGTATTGACCTTCTATTACAGTTTAAGGCATCTGACTATTCAGAAATTTACCAGTAACACAATTTATGGAAAAATGCAGTTATAAATTACTTGGGCTCAAAATATCACAGGATTACACAGCTCTGCCTCCATTGTGAATTAAGCTACAAGACTATGTACCAGCAGGCTTTAAAATACAGCTAGCTTTTACAAGTAATTCTACTTTGGAAGTAAAAGTGCAGAATAATGTAGAAACTGTTAATAAACCAGACTAAGGTCCTAGAACAAACTTAAAAAAACAAACGGATGGAACAGAGAAGAAAAGTACAAAGTATTATTACAACATGTCATTAAATGCAACTCGTATATTTCAGAAGGACTGAAATAATTATGATAATTAAATCTCTCTCTTTCATTTTTTGAAAAACTAGTTATTCACAGTTCCACACCTCTCTTAGTTTAGTATTTAAGTAGGTAGACCATTGGCAATACAAAATTGTGCCAGTGAGCTATATCCCACCAGCACTTTATTTCACGGTGCCCTACAGTTTCAGCTTAACCAGCTGAAATACTGCTGGGTTGTCAAAGCTTTGCAACCTAATTGTTATGAGTACAAAACTCCTGGTTTTGTGCCAAGTGGGAGATAGTCGCAACATAACTGTGTCTGGAAAATGGACAGTACCCCTCTAAAACGTGTTGCAGTTTGTATTGTGGGAACGTTCTTCCAGAAAGCTAAGCAACACTTCACATTAGTTGATAGTAAGATGCAGATTGATTATTCCTGCAAGAGGGTAACCTTTTTACAGCAAAATCTGAAAATAAGTTCCTCATCTGCGAAGGAACAAAGAGGAAGATCTTGCAGGCACGCAGATAGATGCCAGTCCATTTGGGACAGGGCTTTGAATTATATCTGTTGAAGTAACTTCATTGCATAGCTGGAATTAAGTCCTGTGTGTGGCTTGTTGTCATAGAATTTTAAATACAGCCTGTTAGTTGAAAGGCTGTTAGAGACTGAAAAGGTACTAAAAAATATTGTATTTTCTTCTGAGAAGCCAAGGCATGCCATTTTTCTTCCTGTTTGGATTTTTATTCCAGTTGGAGTAGTAGACCTATTTTTTTTATATATTTGAGCTTCCAGTATCACCTTAGACTTGCTGTGTGTGTGTGTGTGTCTGTACGCGCGCGCGTGTGGGGGGTGGCGAAATATGCCGTTCTGAGAGTTTGTTCATTTAAATTTTCGCAGACATCATCTTGCTGTTATGCAAGTCGATGTTATAGTAATTTGTTGTTTTGAAGGAAATTCATATGTGTGTGTGTGTGTGTGTGTGTGTGTGTATATATATATATATATATATATATATATATATATATATATATATATATTCACTTCAGATGACTGAAAGCCCAAAATCTTGAATTTCAAAAGACTGAGACCAAAATCTTGAAAGTTCAAAAGACTGAAAACTCAAAATACTGAATCTCAGAATACTGAAAAACACAGGCTACCAACACTTACTATATTCCAGCACAAGTACATACAGAAACAAATGTAGATAAGCTGCTTACCACTTTTCCAAGTCCCCCACACCCCCTGTGACTTAAATATATCAACTCCGAGATCGCACTCCACAGAACAAAATGGCAAACATACCATTATGTGTTTCATGACTGCCTGTTGTAACCTTAGTCATGTTCCCTTCTAACTTGCTATACTGCAACATAACTCGTATTAGTGTAGTGAAGTGCGATCTTAGGAGTTGATGTATTTAATTAGCAGGGGTGTGGGGTGCAGGGGGGCTTGCTCCCCTGCTTATACTTTGAGAAAAGTAATATGGTTTGGTATTTGTTTCTGTATCTACTTCTGCTGGAATGTAGTAAGTGTTGGTATCCTGTATGTTTTCAATATTCTGCGATTTAGTATTTTGAGTTTGTCTTTTGAACTTTAAGGATTTTGGTCTCAGTCTTTTGAAATTCAAGATTTTGGGCTTTCAGTCTTTTGAAGTGAATCTTACTTCAAAAGACTGAAAGACCTTTGAAGTAGAATCAGTTCACTTTACTCAATGTTCATTTTCCTGTCAGAGTGAACTGTTTTAGTTAAAAAAAAAAAAAAAAAATTGTATATTTTGATGACTGGTGGGTTTACTGAAACACTTTTGCCAAATATTGTGTTGAGGAAGTCCTTTAGGTTATGGAAAAGGGAGACAGGTGTGTGTGAGTGTTTACAAATTCGAGTAAGGGCTAGATAAGGGGATAGGTTTAGGGGTGTGTGTGTGTGTGTGTGTGTGTGTGTGTGTGTGTGTGTGTGTGTGTGTGTGTGTGTGTGTGTGTGCACAGTGTATGTCCGGGCTCAAGTATCTTGTGTTCTAATACTGTTTGAGAAAAATTTTATTTGGAGGTAATGTGCAGGGTTTATATTAGGGGCTGGAGCAGGGATAGGGTAAGAATTCGCACACAACCCCCACCCCCATGCACCACAATACTCGTGCTAATTCAAACCCTAATCCATTCCCTGCCATTGTCCCTGGCCTCAACCCTCCATATTACTTACTGAAGAACCCTTTCCCTAACAGTAACACTATTCAAACAAAGTATGTCTGATGATAATGTTAGGTGTGCTTTTTTTTCTTACTTTGTTTTTTTTTGACTGACTGGAAAAGACAACTGTTTATCTTTTTTTTTTTTTTTTTTTTTGCACGTGTTCAATTTGAAGATTGGGTGATTTGTTTGCTTCGGTGACAGTAGATTTGAGGATGTTGTCTTTGGGCATGGGAGGTTTCAGTTAGTATTTTTTTGACGTGTATGTATGTGTGTGTGTATATATATATATATATATATATATATATATATATATATATATATATATATATATATATATGCATGGCTGAAGTGCTGATGCTCTGTATGTGGTGATTTATCTGTAGCAAACTACTTGTTAATTCCTAGTTTTGTATCAAGCAGCTTGCTACGTTTTCAGAAGAGCTGAGAAGTTTTGTTTTTTCAACTTTGACCTTTGAGTTGAGGGGAGCTGCCAGTTAGGTCACCTGACTCCCTGCCCAGTCTTACTATCTCTTCTGAGATGTGTGTGTGTGTGTGTGTGTGTGTGTGTGTGTGTGTGTGTGTGTGTGTGTGTGTGTGTGTGTGTGTGTGTGTGTGTGTGTATTTAAAACAAAATAAACTAAATTCATACATAATATACAACAGCTTAGCATAGTGGCTCTACTGGGTAATTGTCAAGGCAAGTATGCCAAGTTGGGTATTAGTAGGGTAGTTTTGCCAAGTGGAACTAACCGAGGGCCAGACGTGTGACACACAAGCATTTGGGAAGGTGCTACAGAGGAAAAACATTAGAGTAATGGAGTCTAGCCCCTTTAAGTTAGCATGCCTGAGATCCAGATGAGAATGTAATTGAGTACTGAGCTTCTCCTGTTGTTAAGGGGAAGACAGATTCTGTATGGCAGAAATTGCTGGAGGAGTTTGGACTGCTTGCTTGCGGAAATGTTTGAAGCAACGAGCGATACTGTTCCAGGTTGGAGCAGTCAACTGTTCTGTTCATTCTCACTTTCACAGGAAGGGCTCTGGTAGCAGAGGACAATAGGTTACTTGTGCTGTACCAGAAGTTTAGTAAGCTGTTGCGCTTTGCCTTAAAGGCAGAAAAAAGAGTGAGGGAGACAGAAATGTTTTTTTTTTTTTTTTTTTTTTTACTGTGTGTCTGAGTAATATTGTTTAATTGCATAATCTTATACATGAAGGTTTCCTGTTTGGGGAAAGAGATTGTTTTGCTTCAAAGAATTTTCCATTTTAATTGCTGATAAAAACTGCAGTTTGGAAATACTGCTTCCTTGGGCACCTGTTTTTAGTTGAGGCCATACAAATGGCAAATGGACTAAACTTTCTATGTTATATTGCACATACAGCTTGTGTTTCCATTTTTTCTGGCAGAAATAAAGCCTGTGTTTTATTAATAAAATTCATTTCTTTTTGAAGAACTCATGCATGTGTAGTACTTCAGACATCACTACTCTCTCTTATTTATATATATATATATATATATATATATATATATATATATATTGTTAAGCTATAGCATGACTTACAGCATTGCATGTGTGGTTTTCTTTCTATAGAGAGGAATTTCCATTTTTCTTGTGTAAATACCAGAATTTGCAGAAAACGGATAAGCTTCTGTGACGTCTGTTCCATTGAAGGGAAGCAGCAACTTAAAGTGTTGCTCAGCATCTGTTAACTGGAGTTATGAAATAATAGTTACCTTTTTTAAATGCATGGGCTTGTAATCAAAGTGAAATTAGCATGCTGTTCTCATCAGTATGTGGTCTGCAAGACAGTGGGTTATTTGTTTCTGTGTTCTCCAAGTGTCAGAAGTAGATTGTAAGCTTTCTTTGACGTGCTAAGGAGTAATATGAAATGAATGGCATTTCTTGGATACCTGAATTTAGTTTGTTTTCTTTTATTATTTTGTAGGTGAAGATATGACAGCATTTCATCTTGTGTCTCGTACCCAGTGCTACAGTACAGCTTGTGGTACACTTTGCCCTGAATCACCAGGAAGCAGCTGTAGAATTCTGTGTGAAGCCAGCCATCAATAGATTTGGTAATTTGTTATTTGAATTCCGATCACATTTGTCTTGTGGAAAACATACTCCATTTACAGGATTTTGAAATAGCCCTTTTTGTTGCAGCTGCAATGTATAAGAAAACTCTGTGTGTGCAGGCTGTTTCTAGACTGTTTAGTTCCCATACCAGTACTTAGAAAAAGGACTCTTTTCCTTCCAAATTGCTCTCTTCCTAATGTCCCTTGTTGATTGCTGTCACCCATGTGCCTGAGGTGACTGCCCCACCTGTCCTGTATTGAAATGGCCTTGTGTATGGTTTTGACAGACTATTGTTTTGACTGTGGAGGTATAGCTTATGAATTGAATACCCATCAAAACAAAAAAAGGAAAAAGTACTAACAGTTCCTCCAAGCTAGTAGAATGTGTAGATTAATGTAATAAATGCTCTGAATTTTCTCAGGAGGGCATGGATGAGTTAGTTTATCTAACTTTTATTAAAGTTCATCATTTGGGTATTCCACTTAATATTGTTATTGAAACTTGAGGAGAACTGCAACAGTGAATGAAAAATGAGAATTTAATTTTTTTCTCTCTGTTCTTCATTGCTAGTATACGTGACTCTCTAAATGGCTACTTTATGTACAAAAAAGATTGCAAATGCCATGAAAATTATTTTTGTTGGTATCCTATGTTAATACCACAAACCCAGATCATTTTACCTAATGGCCTGTTTGGTATTTCCAGCTTAGTCTTCAAGTGTAATCACAGCTCATACAGTTGAACTTGTATATTATAGCAATAACCCACGCCTGGGTGTGGGTAATGCTGGATATACCCACGGTTGGCGTGGTTTGGTGCCAGAGGGACCAAACAAAGCCAACCGTGGGTAAATACAGCATTACCCACACCCAGAAGTGGGTTATTGCTATTATACCATGACATTATTTAAGAAAAGAAACTATTACTTTTCTTAAATAATGGCATAGTATAATGCCTGTTTACTGCCCTTCCGCAGATGTCTGGCATCCGCGGCAGTTCTGATGTACTGCGCTGCGCGTACATCAGAGTTGAGCAAAAGCAACGGAGAAAGCAAGATCTCCGTTGCTTTTTTTTTTACTGTTTTCACTATGTTAAATGGGTTTAACATAGCGAGACAGTTTTAAAATAAGCAACGGAGATGTCCTCCGTTGCTTATTTTAAAACTGTCTCGCAATGTTAAACCCATTTAACATAGCGAATAAAAAGCAACGAGATCTTGCTTTCTCCGTTGCTTTTTTTTAAAACCTGTCTCGCTATGTTAAATGGGTTTAGCATAGCGAGACAGCTTTAAAATAAGCAACGGAGATCTCCGTTGCTTATTTTAAAGCTGTCTCACTATGTTAAACCCATTTAACATAGCGAGACAGTGTTTTAAAAGTAGAGTTATACTAATGGAAAAAAGTCCGGTCGACTGGACCTTTTTCCATTAGTATAACTCTATTTACAATGTGCACGCTGGCCAATCAGCGTGCACGTTTTGGGGGGGTCATGGTATAATACTATATTTGTGCTCTCTTTATGTTTACAAAAAGGTGTGGTACCAAACAACATCCAAAAAGCACTAAAAGTTAAATGTATGTAAGACAGAAAACAGGAGAAATATAGTAGGAAAGATATATTTCTAAAGCAGTGTTGAATTGCTAAAAGAAATTCCAGACTCATTTTCATTTCTAATGAAGAGTGGAGCAATTGTATAAGATAAAGCAGAGCAAACTGAAGTTCTTGCCTCCTACTTTTTTTTTGCTGCTTTTAATCGGACATTACTCTCTTAAACTATTTATTTTGATTAACTGCTAATACAATACCTACTTCAGATGTTCATATACATTTTTTCTTTTCTAACTAATCTTACAGTTTAGGTCTGTAGCAGTAATATTTATTTGTTTTGAGAAATGTGAGGTGCCCCAATTTGAAGTTAATGGGAGGATGTAGTCAACAGATCACGTTGCTTTTGTTTAGTGTATGGAAAATTTGCAGGCTGTTTAGTTTTAAAATTATTACAAACACATTCTTATTGGATTTTGAAATTAACAGATCAGTGGACATTTGGAATGGCTTCTCATCATCCATCTTCATGAAAGGATCATACCCTGTGTCAGCAGTGTTTCCATCACCTTCCAACAGGATCATTATTGAGGTTTTTGAAAAAGATTGCAGAGGATGAGGCAATTTCCAGAATGGATATATTTTCAGAGGACATGATTCTCAACAAAACAGGGGTCGCATCACCCTTCTTTTGCAGGACAGTTCTTAAATCTGAGAATTTCCTGACTGCTCTAGCCTGGCAGCAGTGAAGGATCATCTGTCAGTAGACCTCGTAGAGTAGCATGCCATCACTTCCAGCAGATGGACAGGACTCATTGTATCCAGAGACTGTTCAGCCCCCCCCCCTTTTTGATGGCCCACCCCATCAAAATAACAAGTCCAGAGCATACTACCAAAAAGAGCTATTATGGATGTCCTTTCAGATTAGAAAGAGCCCAGCCTTTACTCACTTGAAGAAAAAAAAAATAATAATAATCAGGACCTTAGGCCCATATTCATTGTGAGTGGTGTAAATGAGTACATCCTCAAAAAGCACTTTCAAATGATCATTGCATAGTCCTTCCTTCACTACTTGCCCAAAGAAGACCGAGTGTGCTCTTTGATCTCCATAATGTGTAAATGCACATCAGGATCTCAAAAGATTCCAGGAGGTTGTTTCACTTCTACATAGAAGCCAGTCACTTTCAATGCAAGACACTGCCATTTGTTCTCACCTTTGAGCCACACTTCATTCTTGGTAGCTGGTCATAGATTCATAGATACTTACTTTGCTGCTGATGTGTGAAGATCTTACAAATCATAGCCCTGCACGTCCATAGTAATTATTAGGTCTTATATTGTACAATATGAATCTACAAAGATAGGCCAGACAACTGTATATTTGGCACAATTGCATGATTTCCCTATCCATTAGGGCCATTCGTACTAATCTAGGGGTGAATTTGCAGTTATCCATCCATTTGTCCAAGTTGCATTTGAATACAGTAAGAGAAGTACTCTGCTTTGTGCGGTCAGGAAGGTGGTTCCCTAGACGTAGTATTCTCTGTGATTCATTTCTGTCTTTCCAGCATGTTCTGTTAATCTTGCAAAAAGAGATTGAGGTCTCTTGAGCATGTGATTCTGATACCATTAGACTTCAGAATTTGTAACAGGTCTGACAGAACAGTATCTGTCAGTAACCTGTAGGATACCATGAAGAGAGACGAGACATTTTGAGATGGTCTGGTTAGTTTTTATGATTTATGCCTTTGATATATTTTTTAGTGAGAAAGCATTGTGGTCATTCCAGCTGTGGTGAGTGTTTTAGATAGGTACATACCGGTAGGGGAATTATACTCCATAATCAGCCTAGAGTGCCAAGTTGTGGAATTATTACATTCCTGGATCTGGACATTATACCTTTAGATATAAGCTGTGCAATGAAAAAGGACATTCTTACAACAGTAGATATGTGGTTATCAAAGGACAGCTCATTGAGAACATAGTTTCCCAGATCTCTAACTATGGGATCAATTTTCAGGAAGGTGCTGTCAATGTGATAGTTTAAAAGTGAGATGTCCTACGCAGAACTAATTTCTGAGTGTGCATTGGCGCTGGCAGTCTTACCAGAGTATGAAGCAGTTTCAGGGAGATGGTACAGAGTTCTGAGATTTTCCTTCTCAGTTTTCGGGCCGGTACAGAGTTTGCCTCAGTAAGTGTTGGTCTTGAAAAGCGCTAACTGTATCAGTATATTGCGGAACGTGTGCAAATTATCATTTATTGTGTCTACCTTGTTTTAGGAACAGCATTGGGATTGCTGTTGGTTGTAGTAGATTTGTTTAAAGGGCCTGAAGACCATTTGTTGGGGAGGCTTTAGTGTGCTAGGTTAATGTTTGTATTCTATTTGTGCTTATATCATGCCGCATCATGCTTTGACGCCTGCTTCATTCAAGAAGCTAGGACAGAGGGGAACGCCGCTAGAGAGGAACCGCAGTCCCATTTGAAAGGCTTTAGAGAAGAGGGGGGAGCGAGGAGTCTCTATGAGCTCTATGCTTTCATACTTTTCAGAGCGGATGTTAGTGCCAGTGCCCTCTCAGGACCAGCAGGCCAGGCTGAGGGGGCTTCTTCTCTTAGGGACTCTTCGGAGTTAGGCCCTGCAGTTCTGGCAGGAGCTTCTAGGTTCAGAAGGCTTAGAGGAAGGCCTCAGGGGGCTTCCCCCAGGCTTTAGGGAGCATTTCGGCCAGGTATGCTTAAAATGGCTGAAGATTTGAGGGCTCTGATTAAGGCTCCTTGCCCCCCACCTCTATGGGGCACCTGGCTGAAGGCCTAGGGTCTGTTTCAGAGTTTGATAGTCCTGAACCTGGTTCTTCTGTCAAGACAGGAGTTTGATTACTCTGCTTAGATGGTTCTTAATGGCTGATTTTGAACTGGGATGATTCCCCTCCTGAGGATTTTTCATTTGAGGATTTTTCAGGGATGATGATCTCACTTTTTAAATGGGAAGGCCAAGATTACTCTGACTTCAGAAACTGACTCCTTTGAAAGGCTTATTTTAAATTGTTTTGCCTCAGCACTTCCTCGGTGTTGATTCTGGTGGTGTTTTCTGTTTTGGCTCTCAGCATTGCAGAGAGATCTCTGAACCCCTGCCCCAAGGTTCCTGGCCTTTTAAGCCTGGCTTCTACTATAGGTTGCCCGCCTCATTTCCTTTTGTTTAAGAGTGGAGGATAGAATGGTGGAGATGTTTTGCAGCTAATTCTTGTGTTGTTTCTGTTGTTAAAAACTGTACCCAGAAACTAAAGAGGTATTATAGGGTGCCTATAAGAGTAGTAAATTTGTTTAAGAGTCCCACCCCAGCCCCAGAAAAAGTTTTGAATTGGTCAATTGGTAAAGTAAATATCTGTTAAATCTCCTCTTACCCATGAAATCTAGGTAATGGCTTTTCATATGGGGTAATGAGTGTATAGAATTGCTTCTAGAATTTCATGTGTGTCTGAACAAATTGTAATGAAAGCATTCTTTGCAGTTTGGATTTGATGCTGTTCAGGCCTCTCGAGGGTGTGTGCTTCTGTTCTTGGCAGAGTGGCATGAACAAGGATTTGGAATATGTGTCTGAACAAGTGGGTGCTGTTCTTTTTTTAGCTCCTACAGTCTGATGTCTTGTTGTTTGGCTGACATGCTGTGACCAGCAGTTTTAATGGAAATGGAGGACATGATGTGTTGTGTTAAAGATTTTTGAGATTTTTGCAGTGCAACCTCGAAGTTTGGCCCAAAAGGTGGATTAAACCTGCTTATGGTTCCCAGTCTGGGGGTAGAAGCTTAGTAGGTAGGCAGGGGTCAAAGGGGTGGAGGGCAAGAATCAGAGTTTAGCAGTGCTCACACTGAGTTAGGCAAGTAGGTCAGTCTAGGGTGCAAGAGTCCCCAATGACTCCACCAGTCAGCTGCCAGAGCCTTCTTTTTCAGGTGCCAGTGGACTCTTCCCAAGTCTCAGCAGAAGAGGAATTGGGCCTTAATTTTTCAAGAAAGATGGGTTTAGGGTACTCTCTTTTCACTGGCACTGGAGATGATTTCCAATAATAATGCCCCCTTTTCAAAGAAGGCCAATGCTTGGAGGACCCTATGTCTCTGACAGACCTCTCAAGCAAGTTTCTCAGTTTTTTCAACACACGGGTGTTTCAGCCAGTCATCCAAAAGTTCCTGGGTCCAAGTTTCCACAATACTCCGTTCCTAAAGCCAAGTTATGGGACCTAGAAGAGACCAATTTGGATTTTATCTAATTTTCAACACTTATCTGGACATTCCATTCTTAAGATGTGTTGACGCTACAGCAATGGTTACTTAACACAAGCCTGTTCTCTTCCCAAGTATTTGGATCTGGCGGAAGCCACCTTCATGTGCCCATAAGGCTAAGTTCACATAATGGTAAAGGGCTCAACTGAGGTATTTCATTATCAGTTCGAAAGGCATTTTTGCAGAAAGTTTCTCTACTGTTGCAGAGTATTCACAAAGGTCGAACCAGAGTGCATAGCTAGGTTCAGGCCTAAGGCATCTTTGGAGTATCCCATTTGGACATTCACATGATTCTCTTGGTCCTTAACTGCCAGATGATTCAAATTTAAAAAAACTTATGTTATAGTAGTGCTTGGATGCCTAGGCAATTCTTTCAACGAAATAAAGTCCTGTCTAGCGCCCTCTCAAGTTGCATAGGGTCTCTGGGTGTGAGATAAAATTCTAGGTGTGAGACTGAATACAGAAATATTGTTTCAAAAGTCTGATGCTTTGGGTTCCATCAACTATCTCATCTATCCGTCAAGTTTTGCTCTGAGACAGGCAAGTTCTTCAGGGGTACTCAGTCAAACATCTTGTTTCATGGCTTCTTCTGCAAGGACAGTCCATCAAGGAAGCTGCAATGGTATATCCAAATGCATGGGACACAGCACCAAGCAAACTGGGTACTGTCAGCTGCAAATAATAAAAAATGTATGGACACAGCACTCTTGTGGTGGGACACTGTCATTCAAATAATACCTTGCTCTGTGACTGACCCTCGCCAGAGGGTCAGGAAGGATTTTAACGACAGAGATGCCTCTGTGACTGCTTGAGAGCTCATCTAAAAGGGAACAGCACAAGTGACCTCTGCCTGCTTACAAGACACATCTACATATCAACTAGAAGAGACGTGTACTGCCATGAAGCTACATCTAGTATGCCAGTGAGTTAAAGGGGCGTTCAAGGTTCTGACAGACAACACTACTGTCATGTGGTACATCAACAAGCAAGGGGAACATTTCTTATCCTCTACAAAAGCAATGATTTTATGGAGATCATGCTATTAAGGGGAACACACTCTTACCCTCTATGCAGGCAAGCAATGAGCACAGAACTCCCTAGCAGATGGTATTAGCAGACAAAATCATGGATCCTCGAGATGAAACCCCTGATGCATGTGTATTTCTCTGTGAAATTGACAGCCAAACTGGGAGATCCAGTGGTAGCATGTATTCCAGTTCTCCACTAAACCACCAGCTGCCAAGGTATTGCACAAAGGGGTTTCCCATCTAAACCACCAGCTTGCAATAAGGGGTTTGAAAAAGGGTTTCATCACACATGTCACCTCTTTCCACCTCTACCTCTTTCCTCATGTCTATCTTTTTCTCTAGGTCAGCCAGGACTACCCAGGGATCCACTTGATATTTCCAGAGGACAGGCTCGCAACACTGGATGATTTTCAGAGCAAGGAGGTCTTGTGTAAAGAAGCCTCCATGGATTCTAAGGAAGATTCTCAAAGCCTTTCTCTCAAGGACGGCATCTCTGCTCAATCTCTCTCTCAATCCTGCTCTCCATCAGCTTGGCTCTCAGCAGTTGAATCAACATCTCCTTCAGCTTCCTCTTTCCAATTTAAATGTGGGAATCTAAGCTAGTCTCACTAAGACTAGAGAGTGATTATGGAAATGGAAGAGATTTTTGGAAAACTAGAAAGTTTTAATTTGAGAAAGAGCATGGAATTTGGAGGTGTGGAAAGAATTATCTTACTGTTGATATCAACAAGGCTCTGTCTTCTTCCATAAAAATTGATCTTGCAGCAAAATCAGCTCACTCATTCTCACATATTTCAGCTTGTTTTCGTGATCCTTTGTTCACTGTTTTTTAATTTTTGTTCCAATTTAAGACAGACACCCTTTGTCCTACTCCCTGCTTGGGATCTCTAATTTTAGACTCTAAAAAATTCCTAAAGACACCTTTTTACGCATTTACTGCTGGAAATTGGAAATATTTGTCATTGAGACGCTAGGCTTTCTGCTGTATAGCTTCTGCTTCTGGTCTTCTGCAGTTGCAGGCCCTTATGGGCAGTAGAGCCCTTTGATTTCCTCTTTACATATGATTCCATATCATTCTTGCATCATGCCATCCTTCCTTGCATTTTCTGGTAAGGTTTAATTAATTTTAAGAGCGAAACCAAGGTTTAGATTCTTCCCTCAAAGGGGAAAAAGATTTTGCCAAAATAAAGAAGATTTACATTTAAGCAGATTAGATTTTTGCAGGGGATAGCTATACAGGCAGGAAGAAAGCAGTTTTTCACAGGTTTCTTTTGTTGTTTGTTTTCTTTAAAGGCAGTTGTACAAACAAAACTATTTCTAAACTATTTGGCTTTGCATTGCATTTTGTTTGCATCCCATTGGCAAATCAAGGCCATATGGGATTAGGTTATTCCTCTCATAGGCTACTGCACTACTGCCAGCATTTCAACATTTCTTCTAAAGGGATATTGGCAGCAAAGGGACTTGGGGAAGCAGCTACTTGGAGTTCAGTGCATACTTTCTGGAGGCATTATCTAATACTCTATCTGATGGCTCTGGTTTCGTTTTACTGTTTGTGTTTTCAGCTCCTGCTACAGCAGCTTTTTATTTGCCTCCCCTTACCCTGCCCCCTTACCTCTTAACAGGATCAGGACTGCAGCACAAGGACTGCGCAAGAACAGGCGACATTTTTGAAGGTACCCATACATAGTACAGTTTGGATTCCCTTGCTGCAGTCCACTTTACTCCCTTCCCCCCCTCCCTTTCTCCCTTTGGTGGTGGGTGCCTTTACATGCTTATATTTTTATGTTATATGTATATATTATACTGTATATTGTACATTGGTGGTTGTATTGTTTTTTTTACTTTGTTCCTTTTGAGTCTTTCCTGCATCTGGGGCAAGAAAAAGACTGGAAATGGCGTCGGTCATGCGCGTAGTACCCTGTGCGATGCTGGCGTCAGTCCCATGCGCCATGACGCGTATCAGCTCCTCTGGTATCATCTCGACTGACTGGGACGCTATACCATGGACTATACAGAGGATGCAGCAAGGGAATCCTCGAACATCTACATTTATGGTAGGTACAAAACTGTACTTTATGCTTGCTGATGGATACACTTATACATTTCTTGGCATTTAGTTTCTGTTTGGCCCTCTTTAGGATATTGATGTCCTCAGGATAGTTTATGATGGCACCAAGTTTGCAATCATTTGCAAACTTGGTCAACCACAGTCCTTTTACATTAGCTTTGAACCTTCAAGAAGTAAATGCCAAAGAGAAGTGGCCCAAGGACTGATCCCTGGGCAGTCCACTAGAGATGTGTGTTTTGTAGGAAGCAGAGCTGCCAGCACTTACTTCCTGTGTTCTGTTTGTGAGCCAATTTGCTCTTCATTGAGTTATATAGGGGTTAACATTTAGCTGGAAGAGTTTCTCTATGACGTCTGAGTGTGGGACGGTGTTTAATATCTTTTCAAGGTCCAGATAGGCAGTGTGTGTACTAATTTGCCCGCATCCATTGAGGCAATTACTTTTTTTCCAATATGTCAACCAGGTTACATAGGCAGAACCTTCCCTTGACAAATCCAAACTGTGTTGGGTCAAGAGTCTGTAGGTCTCCTGGATCCATATTTATTAGTTCCATAATAATCCTTTCCAAAGCCTTACAGATGAGACTTGTCATGATTATGGGTCAATAATTACCTGGGTCCACTGTAGATCCACTTTTTTTGCAAGGGAATGAATATTGCTGTCCTTCATTTATCCACAGAGCCTGTTTTGAGGCTAATGTTGAAGAGCCTCTGTAGGGGGTCTGACAGTTCATGTTTCAGTAGGCAGCCTGGTATGTTATCCAGCTCCTTAGATGTAGTGTTCTTGTCCTTAGATGGTGCCTTGAGAATTTGTTATTGGGAGATATGAGGTGGGGGGGGGGGTTAATGTTAGTATTTGATCTGAGAAAATTGTTGAGGAGAGGGGAGTAAGGTTGGAGCTGAATTTGTCCGCTAGTAGATTGCCTATGTCCTCTGGGTCTGAGTATGCATTATCACTTACTGTTAGTTCTGGAAAGGGTGAGCATTGTTTCTGAGATTTCCAACATAGTTTAAAAAAAAAGCTTTGTCGTTAACGTTTTACTGGGTGGCTATGTTTGCATCATTGCTGGCTTTGGTTGACTTGATCAGGATTTGGAGTTGCTTGTTTAGTTAGGTTAACAGAGTGTTTTTGGTTTCTTGACAAATTTATTTTTACATGCAATTATTTTTTTAATTTTATTATACAGCCTATTTATTTCAGTGTTCCACCACAGAGGGTTGTTTTTGAATTTGGTGTTGCATTTATTTCTGAGGGGAACAGATGCATTTGTGCAACTATTTACTTTTTGCATAGAAACTGGCAGTAAAGGATTCCACATGAGCCATGGAATCATCAAGGTGGAAGGAGCTTTTGAATTTTCAGGTCATCAATTAGCTTTCACATAGTCGCTGAATACTGAGTTATTGGAGGATGCTTTTGGCTTCATTTTTAAGGTGAATGTGACTGACGTGTTGTCAAATTTAAGCATGGAGGCGGTTACAGTAGGCAAGGAGCAGAGGTATCCCATATTGGTAAGGACCAAGTCTAGGATTTTCTCTCTCCTAATTGGGTTATGAACTAACTGGTTCAGGGAGTTTGTATTTATGAAGTCTAGACCTCTCTGGGCGTAGATGTCTAAGGACATAATAAGTCTCTCATTTGACTGTGGAATAGTAGAAGTCTCCTAGGAGAATGATGTTTGGCTTAATACATAGGATCTGTCCAATAGGTAGGAGGTATGGTCTGAGGAAGTCATAGAGGGGCTGCTGTAGTTAACCATTATGTAGTAAGGAGTTTTGTTTGTAGTAATTTTGACATGGCAAAGTTCCAAATTGTTGTCTTGTCTGAGTGTGGAGGAGAGTTTTTTTTTTTAAAGAATATAGAGGTATCATCACCTTTAATGCCCACTTCTAATGTGGTGGCCCTGTACAAGTGACAGACATTGAAACCCTCCATTGATGGAGAGCTTTCACTGATCATAACTATGTCTCTGTGATGAGGCAGATATCTACATTTTCCAGGGTAAGCAGTGATAGTAGGGTGTGGATATTTTTAAGGCTCCTAGCATTGAATTGCAGTACCTTTTAATGTTGTCCCGATTTATGTTTAGGTAAGTTGGAAGCTTCAGAAGATGGACTTTGCCTAAAAAAGGCCCTGTGGGGGGTAGACATGGTCTTAGCCAATGTAGAGAAGCCTTGAGGAGGGAGGTGCTGGCTATCCTTGACAAAGCATTTTGGACCGTCTGCCATCTCTTTCCAAGCTCATATATATTGTACTCCCTTAGTAGAATGACACCAGAATCTAAGCCAGTTGCTGAAGGCAGTTGTCTGTTATCATTTGTTTATATTGTGGCATCATTCTTGGTAATGGTAGAATCCTGCTCTAGGCTAGGTTCATACCTGCATCAGACACACATTCTGAGAGCTCCATCATTTCTGTCTTAATATAGTACAGGGAGGTACGTCTCAAGTCATTTACACCAACATGGACAATGACTAAGCCGTATGTGTACTTGTGGTGCAGAGCCTTCAGTGCTTGTGTGATGTTGTGAATCCTAGCACCTGATAGGAAAGCCTGAATGTGACACTTTCTTTGCACAGCCCAGTGAGTGATGCACTGGTGTGTCTCACTATGGAGTTAACTATGTATGATGAGGATACTTGTATGTGAGGTGGTTTGCCCATGGACTTTTGGACGGAGTCTGTGCGACTCCTTGGTATGTGTTTCATAGTAGGTGCTGCCTGTGTGTTTGTAAGGTTGCTGAGGGTAATTGTTTCTTAGTTACATTTAGGAGGCATCCATGGTTTAGATTGGTTTAGTATGATCTTGTGTGGTGCTGACAACATGCTTGTTATTTGTAGTGACTTTGTGTGAAAGCTTTGCCTTCAGTAACATTATACAACCACATCTTCCACTCACTGTGGCAGAGTATTTAAGTAGTAGGTGATCGTCAGCAAACATGAGACTGTTACTGCATTGTCTCAGAATGCTCATTTCAACCAAGCTTGCTACAGAGACATTTGTAAAGTGTAGATCCATGGCTTCAGTTGCATACCACTGTGTGCATGGGAGTAGTACCTAAGAGATTAAGAGTTGCTTGACTAGAGTGCTGCCTGTCTAAAATTGAACAATTTAAATCAATACATGAAGAGGAATGAGCCCCTTCGCCCAATCTTGATGCTGTTTATGCGACTACTGATTATTAAGTACACTAAGAATTTCTGGAGTATGTTGTATAAAAAATGTTATGATTCTAAGTACCTACATTTATACAATGGATGATTAAATGCCACTGTGTGATGAGCAAGGCCACACAAACGCAAGCAACTTTTAATAGCACAGAAGTACAGAGAAAATTTTTAACTGTGCCCGCTGGCCAATAGCAGAACAGTATAATTCAGGGTTCTGCAAGCAGATACCTAGAAATGGCGTAGTTCTTCCTCTACTCTCACTAGTGTTTAAACTAAAGCAGTTCTGATTCAGATCACAATAAATGCTGAAAATAAATATTGCTACTTTGGCAAGAAGGATTTCAGAGTTACAAGAGCTGTATGTCTATCTCTCCTGTATCATTTTCACAGTGATAGATCATCATTTCTCACCAATCCTTCCTTTGTACTCTAACTCAGTCAGCCAATCTTCAGTTTCTTCCCAAATTGTACTAATTGGGCTGAATATTTGTTGCGTTGTATTGATGTCCATAGGCAAGTTTGATTTTATTTGGGCAAAACCAGGGCTATAAAGAAAGATTCACAGCTTTTTTATCCAAGAAATTGGACCAAAACAGATCTCCAGTCACCCTTTTCTTCTTGGCTTTCTCAGTGCACTAGATTTGCTACCAAAACTATGGCAAGTCCTTGTCTCGTTCTTTCAGCAGTCGTACTATTAGGTCTATGGTCACCTCTCAAGCCTTCTTCAAAAATGTTTTGGTGGATACCATTTGTGTGGCTGCCATGTTGGCATCACTGAATGCCTTTTACAAGGCACTATAAGCTGGATATCACTACTATGTCAAGGTCAGCCTTTGGAGCAGAAATAATCTGGAATCTCTCATGAAGAGCCACCCAAAAGGATAAGCTTGTGACTATATCCTAGAGGTGATGAAGTTGAAACTTCGTGTCAAATGTGAATGTTGTGTACTTAACATGGTTAAAGACCTGTATTGCCAGTTTCATCTCCACCACGACTAGGGGTTCACTGGATGCTCTTTTTATTTTTTTTTGTTTTGGAGCCTGATTTTCTGCTTTCATTGTTTTTCTGCTTTCTTTGCAGTGTTTGTCTGGTGCCAGTACTTGCTGGATTCCAAGATCTGGAGTGGGGAACTTTTGTGCTGAGGATTTTGGGTAAAAAGGAATGACTAAGATAGCTTGGAAAACTTTTATAATCAAAACTGACCTAAATATCTGCCATTTTTATTCTAGGGAAGTCTGAGTTGAAAATGCCAAGGAATCTCTATTATTACATTAAGTATGTAACTTTCATTTTCCTTAACTTCTCTTAGTCTGCATAAGCTTTCGGAAGGGCACCTTCTTCCTTCAAATCTCTGCTTCCATCCTGTGATGTTTACTTTGTTTTGGAGAAACTAGCCTTTCATCTATTTGAACCTGCTTCATCTACAGAGCTTAAGTATGTTATGTGAAAAACTCTATTTCTAGTTGCTGTAACCTGTCAAGCCTTGTGCACCAATCACCTGTACTAAATTTTCCAGATTTGATTTTAATCAGATCTAATGAGCCCCAGTTAAGGGTGAAAAGGCTCTTCTGTTAATATTTTTTATTTTCAGTAAAGTATCAATTTTTAAACAAGTCATAAATGTTTGATTACTTTGAAGTTTCAACAGAGCTTGTCTACAGTTCGTATACTTTGTTTTGTTGCACCTTATGTCTCTGAATTGGCGTATATAGTGGATATAAAAGGTTTACACACCCCTGTTAAAATGCCAGGTTTTTGTGATATAAAAAATGAGACCACAATAAATCATTTCAAAACTTTTCCCACTTTTAATGTGACCTATAACCTGTGCAATTTAATTGAAAAACAAATCTGTTGGGGGGAAAAATGTACAATAAGCTGGTTGCTTAAGTGTGCACACCCTTAAACTGATACTTTGTTGAAGCACCTTTTGATTTAATTACAGCATTCAGTCTTCTTGGGTAGGAGTCTATCAGCATGGCACATCTTGACTTGGCTATATTTGCCCACTCTTCCTTGCAAAAGTGCTCCAAGTCTGTCATTGTGAGGGCATCTCTTGTGCACAGCCCTCTTCAGGTCACCCCACAGATTTTCTATTGGAGTTAGGTCTGGGCTCTGGGTGGGCCATTCCAAAACTTTAATTTTCTTCTGGTGAAGCCATTCTTTTGTTGATTTGGATGTATGCTTGGGGTCATTGTCATGTTGAAAGGTGAAATTCCTCTTCATCTTCAGCTTTCTAGCAGACGCCTGAAGGTTTTGGGCCAAAAGTAACTGGTATTTGAAACTGTTCATAATTCCCTCCACCTGACTAAAGCCCCAGTTCCAGCTGAAGAAAAACAACCCCAAAGCATGATACTGCCACCACCATGCTTCACCGGGGGGGATGGTGTTCTTTTGGTGATGCGAAGTGTTGTTTTTGCGCCAAATGTACCTTTTGGAATTGTGGCCAAAAAGTTCAGCCTTGGTCTCATGAGACCATAACACATTTTCCCACATGCTTTTGAGAGACTTAATGTATTGTTTGGCAAATTTTAGCTGGGCCTGGATGTTTTTCTGTGTAAGAAAAGGCTTTGGTCTTGCAACCCTACCCCATAGCCCAGACATACGGAGAATACGGGAGATGGTTGTCACATGTAGTATACAACCAATACTTGCCAGAAATTCCTGCAGCTCCTTCAGTGTTGCTGTAGGTCTCTTGGCACCCTCCCTGACCAGTTTTCATCTTGTCTTTTCATCAATTTTGGAGGAATGTCCAGTTCTTTGCAACATCACTTCTGTCCCATATTTTCTCCACTTTTTGATGACTGTCTTCACTGTGTTCCATGGTATATCCACTGTGGAAATTTTTTTGTACCCTTCTCCTGACTGATACCTTTCAACAATGAGATCCCTTTGATGGTTTGTAAGCTCTCTGCGAACCATGGCTTTTGTTGTAGCAGGCAACTGAGTAAATGTCAGGAAAATCCTACTAGGACAGCTGAACTTTATTTGGGGATAATCAGAGTGCCTTTAATTGATGGTAGGTGTGTATCCAACAAGATCAAAAGTTTAATTAAATCAAAAGGTGCTTCAACAAAATATTAGTTTAAGGGTGTGCACTTATGCAACCAGCTTATTGTACATTTTTTATTTTTATATTTTTCCCCTAACAGATTTGTTTTTCAATTGAAGTGTACAGGTTATAAGTCACATTAAAGGTGGGAAAAGTTTTGAAATGATTTATCGTGGTCTCATTTTTTATATCACAATAACCTGGCATATATATATATATATATATATATATATATATATATGTATATCAAGCACAAGCAAACTAAACTAGAAACAAGATAAATATAAAACACCAAAACCAGGAGACAATAAATCCAATCACAAGACGGCAGCTTTAGCGCTTTCATTCACTTTAATTCAACTGAGCTTCTTCAGAAAAATTGCCTCACACACTCCATTCATTTAAATATAACGTGGTACATCACATGACTCAAACCTTAATTAAGTTAATATAAAACTAAATAAATAATTAAATCAGTATAAGAATATAAATGTAAATATAAATCAATTTGTGTACATGTGTTTTGTTGTATAAACATATATAACAAAACACTTATATTTATGTACACAAATTGATTTATATTTACACGTTATATTTAAATGAATGGAGTGTGTGAGGCAATTTTTCTGAAGAAGCTCCATTGAATTAAAGTGAGTGAAAGCGCTAAAGCTGCCGTCTTGTGATTGGATTTATTGTCTCCTGGTTTTGGTGTTTTATATATATATATTGTGTGTGTGTGTGTGTGTGTGTGTGTGTGTGTGTGTGTATGTATATGTGTATATATATATATATATATATATATATATATATATATATATATATATACATATACATATACACACACACGCACAGAAACACAGAAAAATGCACACTAAGAATGGAGCATGGAAATACCATAAGTCCACACACAAAAAAATCCACCTCTCTGGGACATTGCAACCAGTATCATAGGATCTTGGAAAGAATTTCTTTCTTTATTGCGGGATATGGTGATGGACTTCCACGGTGGTGCAGCGGTAGCGTTGTTGCCTCACAGCAAGAGGTACTCCCATTCGATTCTCGGCTTGGGTTGGGAGTACCTTCTGTGTGGAGTCTGCATGTCCTCCCTGCAGTCGAGTGGGCATTCGAAAGACATGCGTTGAATGGGCATGCCTTCGTTGAAGGTTGAGCGTCGGGCTGGCAACTCGACACCATAAAAAAAAAAAAAAAAACTAACTGCCAATCATTAGCGGACCGGAGTTCCACTGTGGCGACCCCTAACCAGGAAAAGCTGAAAGACAAACAACAACATTGAGGGAGTATAGTGAGGTGCAAATCACAAGTAAATATTGTTGTTTAAGCAATTGAGTTGTATATGTTGCCCAATGTTTGAACTGCCCCAGATTTTATATAGGAAAAACTGAAAAAGCTTTAAAAGTAAGAATTTGTCAGCATTTATATGATATAAAACAGGTGATGAACAAAATGCTTTTTTTAAACATATTAAAAATAATGGGCACAAGTTTAATTTTCTTCATAATATATAACGTCATAATGGATGAAAAAGGAGGGCCATGGAAAGATTGGATTGAGGTTAAAGAACTTAAATGGCAACTAAAAACAATGCTGTGGGTGAAATGGTATCTATTAGCAGTGTTTTAAAATGGAAGGCAACATTCTAAAGGTTTTAAATTTTTTTGGATTATAAAACTTTCTATTTATCAGCCAGTTTGGACTTTATATTCTCTTACAGTATAGGTATGCTGTTTTTAACAAAGTATCCTATGCTTTGGTATTTCTAATAAGATGTTAAACTAATTGTGTGTTTTTATTCAATGGATTGTTTAATAAATCTCTAAACATACATTTTTTAAACAATTATTACTGTATATGTCTTTAATTCAGTGTATTGTACTTCTGTTATGGGGATAATGCTAGGTACAGTAATGGTTATAAAAGGAAGGAAGTGATGTATGCAGTTATTTTGATGGAAGACCCATAGCTGGGACAAAAGCACTTAAGTTTTACTTTTTTGTTGAATGTGTAGTGTTTTTTAACTTCAGTTGGATAAAACAAAGTAACGTGAGTGTTCCCAGTTGCCTGTTTTCTTGGTTCAGATTTCTGTTATCATTTTCCATGGTGAAATTTGAAATTATACCTTATAAACAAGACAATTTCCAGTTTGAGGAAAGTAAAGCAGGTAAGAGTGAACAAAGTATGTCTATGTATGAAAATAGTAAGTTAAAAGAAAGGGGAAGATATTAAAATAAAAGCAGGGTAATTATACTGACTGTGAATATGAATAACATACATTAATGAAAAAGGAGAGAAGAAATATTTTGATTAGTTAAGAGAAAGAAGGATTATATTGTATGTTTGCAAAAAGAAAGAACGAATAAGTAATGGCCAGATTCAATAAAGCCTACATGGTCTGTTTCTACAGCGCCGCACACACGGTAGCTTACTGTTTTAGATTCAGTAAGCACCTGTACATGGTGTGTAGAGCCGTACAAACAAGGTAAGCACTGTGGCTTGATAATTACAGCATAAGTAGCTGAATTGTATGCTAATCAACCAATCCAAGATGAAGTAGCTATTCATCAAACTATAAAGCAACCGTGTAGACTCAATGCTGGTTTTCCCTGCGAATTCCAAAACCTACTGGAATACAGCCACGGAAAGGAGTCTACTTAGAAACTATGTTAGGAGCTGCTGTTGCTTTCATTCATTTGTATGTACAACAGGCTGAAGACCATTTTGCTGCTGCTGCTAATAGACCAAGGACAAGAAGGAGAAGAGTTTTCAGACCCCATTTAACATATCACAATCTACATGATGTGGAAATTGTAGAGCACTACAGGGTGGATAAAAACACACTACAGGAACTCTGCAGCCTCTGTCATCCTCAACTTAGAACCTGGGCAAATCGAGGGGAACCCATACCAGTGGAGACAAAGGTGTGTGTAGCACTTAGAATTTTAGTGACTGGTACCTTTCAGAGACCAACAGGGGACATGCTGAGAGTGTCACAGGCATCAGCATCCAGTATTCTCCATCAATTCCAAAATGTGCTCCAACATGCTAGTTACCACATATATTTTCCCTGTACTCATGAGAATGGGGCCATAAATATACAGGAGTTCTACCCTGTAGTACACTACCCTGAAGTACTGGGTGCTGTAGATTGCACACGTGTATTAATGAAGGCACCACCCAGGGAAAAGGGAAAGCTCTACATAAATAGAAAGGGCTTCTACTCTAACTGCCAAGTCATGTGTAATGCCAAGGGAATTATCTTGAATGTGTGTGCCAGCAACCCGGGCAGTTACCAAGACTCACATATCTGGCACACCTCTCCACTGTATCAGATGTTCACAAGGCGGGGGGGGGGGATATCCCACAGGGTCATTTACTGGGAGATGCAGTTTATGCACTGAAACCGTGGCTGATGACGCCCATCAGAAATGCAAACACACCAGCTGAAGAACACCATAATGAGGCACACACTGAAACCAGAAATATAGAGCTTGTGTTTGGGCTGCTTAAGTTGCTGTTCTGGTGCCTAGATATGTCTGGGGTTGCTCTACAGTACAATCTACAAACATGTACTGAAATATTCAATGTATCTGTCATTCTACACATCATCATCCTGAAAAAACAGCTTCAGCAGGATCAACATGGGGAAGAGGCACACATCAGACCACCAATAGCAAGGTCAGCACAGCCACATGCAGGTGAGGAGTCAGAGGGGGAACCAACAGCTGCTGTGGGTGTAGGCAGATGTAAGCATGCTCAGTATCCCCTCGCATTGGCCAAGTGGCAACACATAGCACACTCACTCACTACCTAAGGGACTAAAAACCTCTCTCCTGCGCACGTACATATAGTAACATTGATGCCAGGCAACGCTCACAAGCTTTACCTATCCATGTAATGGCTGTATACTGCTAGCATCAGAGTCTCAGAGTCAACCCTGAACTAAAACTGTTGCTAGAATCAGACAGAGTCAGCCCTGAACTAAAACTGTTGTAACTGCTGGATTTACAAGGTAAGTGTTGAACATGGAGTGTATTGTGTAATAATACGAATGAATAGCATATCCTTGTATGTTGTTACTTGGTATTGTAAGCAAGTAAAACGTGGATGATTTGTACAGAAATAAACCTAACATGGGATAGCAGAGACTTATGTGACTTGTATGTGTCCATTATTAAGTAGTAGGCCTCCTCTCAAGAGTACTGATGGTCACCGAATGCCCTCAGTTTAGGACCATATGTTTGCAATGGAAAATCGTTAAAAAGAGAAGTTCGATAGTAATGAGATACATTTCAGTTTCAGACTTCACAACCCTCACAAGATCATTGACAATACTGATGCAAAAAAAGTTTGATGCTATCAGTTGTCTAACTTTCTAAGACATATACAAGTCAAAGGTTGTTGTTCTTTCGGCTTTTCCCGGTTAGGGGTCGCCATAGCAGAACTCTGATCCGCTAATGATTGGCAGTAGATTTTTTATGGGTGCCGAGGTGCCAGCTCGATGCCCAACCTTCAGCGAAGGCACGCCTATTCTAGCATGTCTTTCGAACGCCACTCGACCAGGGGGAGGACATGCAAACTCCACACACAAGGAGCTCCAGCAGAGAATTGAATGGGAGAACCTCTTGCTGTGTGGCAACAACGCTACTGCTGCAAGTCAAAGGTAAAATTACCAGTTCAGCATCACAAATGCAGATATACTAAGCACTAAGTAAGCTATGCACCTTGAGCAGCTTATGTATCCTTGAGTCCAAAAGATAGAAAACAGGGATATGGCACAGTTATCATTTGCAAAGGATGGTGTGTGTGTGTGTGTGTGTGTGTGTGTGTGTGTGTGTGTGTGTGTGTGTGTGTGTGTGTGTGGGCAGGAAGCTTAGGCTGCCACAAAAGGTCAGTGAGTGTGTGAATAAGAAAGAGAAGCAGGCAGACATTCTGATTAACACATAGCCAGTGAGACAAAATGAGTTTAAAGTTTCATGGTTGAACCTTGTAACTGTTGTGTGTATGTCTGTATGGGTCCTCTAGGTAAAATTGTTGTGTGCGGGTCTGCATGAAAATAGCCAAGCTGTGTGCTACCTCTACATCTTGGTATGCCAGACACGTGTGAGCTGTGCAAGGTAGATGTGGCGGTTCATCATTGTCATATCTGAACATGAGAACTGGCCCAGCCAGGAGTTGCACTGGCACGTCCATGCATACGGTCAGATGCATTGGTGCTACCTGAACATGACTGATGTGTGCTGGACAGGCTGCCCTCACAAGGGCACCCAGGACCATGACCTCATGGTCTGCCTCATCTGGATGTGGACAGCTCAATCACTGATGGAGCAGTGGAACTACTGCCATTATGGGAGTGTGATCGGGCATGGCCATGTTGGCTAACAGCAGATGATGTGGCTGGGCTACACCCACAATGATGCTGTCCCCCTCCCAGTAGATGTTCCAACACAGACACCACCAGTTCCGTGTCATTCATCCGATCCATTGAATTGACAACACAGTGAAGGAAATCACGCATGTCAGCCTGTGCCACATCTACAACCAGTCCTCCTCCAAGTACCCCTAACAACCCTTCTGCATGGCACCTCACCCACACTTTGTCTGTGGCCAGTCACCAGACACTGAAGCCACAGTGACCACACTTCCCTGATTGTCTCACCCTCCACCTGTCCAGTATCTGAGGGCTCACTGGAATGGGTAGGCAGAGGTATACTGGCTGTGTCTGATTGAATTACAGGGGTTGGCTGTATGTCAACCTCAGTGCCAGATTCAACCTCTGCACCCCCCAAATGTGCCTCTGTTTGGCCACCATCATCATCAGAGTCTGCTGATACCCTGACATCTGGTGGTAGAAGTCCCACACTTCCACTGTCAGGATCACCTGTGATAATAAGCAACAAACACAGGAAAACATTAATACCTACACTACTGTAGTGCAATATATGCTAAATTAACAGTGGTGCCACTATTGCAGACAGTACAGCAATACAGACAACAGTCCTGACACCAACATCGCAAACTAAATATTTCTTTGAACTAATCGTCAGTACTCACATAAAGTTGTTTGGCTTACAATGTGCAGATGATTGTAGGCTCCCTATGCTGGATGGTCCTGGAAGATGTTGAACAAAAGGTAGAGGCAACATCATCACAATTAACAGTAACACAGGGGGGTTACACATTTTTCCCTTGGTATGTTCATTAACTATACTTTCAACAAGAACTTGGATGACAAGTCCAACCAACACCGCATGAGTAATCAATCAGAATGTGTTAACTGTAGCAGTCTACAATCAATTTCCTGTTAAACAGAACATATCGATGTAAATATTTTATTATACACTAGTATTTATTTGAGATACATAAGCCTATCTGGAAGCTCTGCCTCAGGCATACTTGCTGTCCCTGAAACAGTAGCACTAATGTCAAGGATATGCAGTTCTGCATTTTCCTAGGAGCTGTCTGGATTCCTGACAGTGGACAGAAACTCTTAGTGGATCTGTCACAGGCCTCCTTGGTGCCTATCTTATCACAGGCCACTGCAGCTGCTCTCCTCTGTGCAGATGATATAATGTCAGCGGCTGTATGGCACATCTGATCACATGTCCACTTGCTGCATTCACATCTGCAACTATTTGCTGCCAAATTCGTGTTCTACCTGACGTATCTCTGAAAGGCACCATGTCACCTAACCACTTCCGCAATGACCTGATTCTCAGGGTCACTAAAGGGTGTTTTTTGGGGATTGAGACACAACAGAAGCATAATACACTTAAGTATCACATAACTAAAAAATACCTGTTCCCACATAAGACAGAAAAGGTAGCATTTCAGTATTAGCCACTAGAGAAACATTAAGCAGTCTATATATTTGAAATATGAACAGTAGCAATTTTGTGGTTGTAGCATATTACATTCACACACAAAGCAAGGCTGGATGCAAAACAAGGGAGAGTAACAACAGTGACATGTCCTTGTTTCTACCAAAACAGAAATGTGGTTTTGCTCCTCCCACTCCCAAAAGAACAGACAAATTACAATTTTGCTAACAAACCATAAGTGAAAAGCTAAAAGTGTTATGAAATGAACTGTCCTTGAAACATGTGTACAGATGCAACACAGAACATTCCATTTTAAGCTGTTGCCAATCATGTATACCTGTGAAATGCCCTGACAAACATGTCCATGCCATCAGTACACTTGTAAGTAATGCATACAGATAACAGTAGTACTTGCTAATTATATATATATATATATATATATATATATATATATATATATATATATAATGAAGCAGATATTTCTTAGTGACATTTCAGCACATGCAGGATATAGCTGCAGAATGCTAGCATACCTTCTCCACTTCAGTAGTTTTCTGTGTGGGTATATCCCAGAGTAATAGGCTGTTCTGTGTTCTCCAATTAAACAAGTCTTCTCACCTTCAGGTTCCCTAGTTACACGATTGCCTTTTATGGCGTAGATTCAGGGCTGTAAACATGAAGATACAGATGAGGTATGAACTCATTAGAATTGCTGAATCCCAAATGCTTGGCTCTGTGTATCAGATGTAAACATAGTGCAGGCACTCCCTCAGAGTTTGTTGATAATGGATTGCAACAGTGAATGATTACTGGTAGGGAGAAGGAACACACAATAGCAATGCAGACTGCCCTAAATCCAGTGGGTGTGTCAGATTAGACTTACAAAGTATATAGAAGTAATTTTATCAGGGTTGGAAATGTAAGTAAGCAGCGTACAATTCACAAGTTTTGTTCATTGACATCCAACCTCCCCTTCATTTGTTGACAACTGTATGTTATTGCCATTTAATATCCTCACACATTTTCAAGACAGGGATATAGAATGCCTTACAGACTGCATGTCTTGG
This sequence comes from Protopterus annectens, assembly GCF_019279795.1. Taxonomy (NCBI): domain Eukaryota; kingdom Metazoa; phylum Chordata; order Ceratodontiformes; family Protopteridae; genus Protopterus; species Protopterus annectens. Next base: position 598,014,719 of record NC_056725.1, on the reverse strand, counting down.
ATTACTGGTCAGATAAGATGAGAATGAGCAACAAACACAGAGAGGTAAGATAGAGCTGCATTTTTGCAAGCAGTAGTGGTTGTGTGATCACTCAGTGCACTGTATCTGAAATTAATACATGTACAAATAAATGTTATGTGGTTTCTTAGAACTGTGGATGATGATGCAGTTGGTTACATGCAGAATTATTTCAGTTCCCTGCTGCAAAGCTGCTTGTGTGGCAAAGAGGGGTAATGCACCCTTACTGTGTTCTGAAGGTTCATGGGAGTAAGAGTTCAAGTCTAGACCTGTGTAGAAATATTTCATGTGTACTAATATTTTGTAGTATTTATTTCATAATTGTTCCTCATTTAACTACTTTTCCCTTTTTTTTTTGCCAATGTTTGCTCGGCTTAGTGCAAACAAGGGAAACGGAGGAAATGAATGTCAGGTTTGGCTGTGTTTATCTTGTTTGTGCAGCGCTTAGCAGTCTTCAAACCCAGACTAGTGGCCCATACAGGAAGCAGACAGAACACCTGCAAAGGTCATAAATGATACATTGTTGCAATTTTTGCTTTCCAGTGGCATTACACAGTGGTTAGCAAGGATCTCTAACACCTGCAGTCATTGAAAACCTGCAAACAGGACGCAGACAGACAATAATTGAAAACGGATGCATTCAGTTAATTATGTTGGGCACCGTGCAAACATGCTAAGTGGTGTTGCACAGTTGTTAATACAGAGAACTTAAGAATGAGTAAGAATTTATGGAAATGTTATGTTACTAGTCCTGTGGCGGCAGATGTAAGTGTAGAGCTTGAGTACAAATGGTCCTGGGTTCTAGTACAGGGTGTGCAACCTATTTGTACTATTGTGACAGTGCAGTTTATAACAATGAACTGTAAAATAGAGAAGTGCTATTTCAACATTCTTGTGGCAACAGGTGTAAGTGTAGGACTGCTATATACATGGTCCTAGGTTCAAATACAGGACATTCCATACATTTTTACTGTTGTTCCATTTCCTATTATATTAACTGTCACTTGTAACACTTTAGTTAGTGGAGCCGATATAAGTTATATCTATGAGGGATAAGACACCCTTATTGTGTTTTCTGATGTATGACTGAGAGTTTACTGTTTACTATATTTCTGTAAGTATAATTCTGTTATCTGGACTTGGATGGCCTTCACAATTAAATATGTACACACAACTGGATCTGTATACAAGAACCTTGTCAGGTCACACACATACATGTGGAACATGGCAAACTGTCAGCTGTATTTTATGAATGATTCCTGACTACGTCTGAGCAGCAGTTCTTCTGTGGCAAAGATGGAAAATCAACACTGTGGAAGAAAATGTTTGTCCCCTATGCGTAGGTTTGAATCCCACACTTTAAAAATAAATTTTATCAGTGTATAAAGCCAAAATCAAATGTGTTGGGTCATGACATTTATGCCACCAGTGCCTGTCTGCACATTAACTCGCCTAACAAGTTACTTTCCGATTTTCAATACATATTTCCAAGCTAGATCAGCAGACACCCTTCAAACTAAGATCAAGTGACAGATTAACCTTAATATTTCAAATGTTTATTTCATCTTGCTTGGTACTGCTGCTACTCTGCTTAACATCACACAAACACAGTTGTCATCATTGCTTGGGTTTGCCCACTACCAGTAAACGTGATAACTAGAATTGTCGGGAAAGCATTAGTTTCCATTGCTGTAGGTTGGGTGTTAGACATGTTTGGAGTTAGTGGGGAAACTGCCCAGTTTAGGGAACAGAGGTGAGGTATCCAGGAATCCAAGATATTTTTGGACTCCTGGTAAAGTGCCACACCCAAAGGCTTCTGCCAGGGGACTTTTCTGGCTCCCAGTACAAGTCTGATGCATGGAGTAGTTTGGCTCAAGCTGCATCCAGTGCTACTGTCATCCCGCAGTCTGGAGAACAGTGTTGGCATCATTTTAATGACCTACATAGGGGCAAAAAGGGATACCCTTAACCTTTGGTTGACTGAATTTGAGACATCCCACAGCTGTGTAACTATGATAATGAAGCTTACTTCTGATGCTTAGAAAGCTAAATATAGACAAGACTGGTATACATAATGCTCATCTCTTCTTTCCTGTTCTTCCCCCAGGTAATGCCGACATAGAGTTCAATAGATGTGCTCATTCTGCTCGATTGGAGATACTGAGGGTAGCAAGTGGTATGTATGCATCACAAGAGATGCATTATTGTAGCTTTAAAAGTTAAAGATACATTTTTGGGGTTTTTATACAGTTGTAGCAAATTGAGCCTGCATATCCTAACTCAAAAAGCAAGTATGCATGCATTGGTCTGTAGCGCAAACCAACTTTAGGAGTCCAGTATAAGACTGTAGTCAGAGGCTCTGGGTTCAAGTACCATGAGTCACAACTGTACAGTATTGCGTTCTTTAATAATATTTACATTAAATTAAACTCTGTACAAGTGACATAAATGCCCTACTGTTAACTGTAATCTGTATAACTGGAACATGCATATGTACAATATATGCACATTTCAAGGATTGCTTTCAGCAATCTGTACATATAGTATGTATTTGTTAGGATGTTTATTTAAATGTAATACTTCAGATAAAATAGTTACATAATTGTGTTAATGCATTGTATATCACATATGATGGTACTAATTTTATATCTTTTATTTTCTATTATTTGTCATCAAAATGTTTACATGTCATCAATGTGTACCAAATCACTAAATGCTACACAATACAGTGAGGTAGGCCAGCCCCAGTGGATCAGCCTGACCATGCTCCAACGGCTCCAGCACTGATGCCCAGCATGTCTAGGATTCATCCTGGCAGCACTGCCTCTGCTGCCCCTGCACTACCTACACCCTAAAGTAGCACTGACCTGGCAGCTGGTGCAGTGGCACCCTTCTGGAACAGTGGTAGAGGTGGGGATTTCATCCCCCGCCAGGAGATGCCAAGGTTGGTGCGTAGGATCATGCACTGCACCATTGATATACGCCTATACCGGATGAAGAGGATGCTCTCCTTCACGGTATGTAGGAGAAGATATCAAGCACTCCCGACGCCAGTGGAGTTAGGAGACATTGGTGACAGTCCAGTGGGTGAAGACTCGATTCTCACTGTCTTCATGTTTGATGGGCATGAGCCTGTATTGTCTCCTCCCTCACCCCATTCATGATGTCCCCCAAAATTTTCTTTTGTGTCCCTCATTGTTTCTGTGTCTTGCCTTGTTTGTTTACATTTACTTCCTCACATACCTATGTCCCTTACCCAGTATTCCTCTCTTACTGAATTAAAAAAAAATGGGCACCCGTCCCACAAAAAAAATGTCCTGTACATAGCTCTTGATTTTGCACGTCTTCTTGATTCACTTTATTTGGTCCAGTTGGCTATACAACATGATTACATTATTGTCACGCCTCTCTCTGTGGCGACCGTCCAAATTCAGCTAATATTATGCACATATTATCAGTTTGTGCTGTACTTTCCTACCTCACTCCTGCAAATTCATGTATTGCATTTCCTTTGTTCTTCCCCGTGCTTGCTCCCCATTTCACCACTTTCTTATCTACCCCAGTTTAACACCATTCTTATCTACCCCATTTTAACACCATATATAATCTGGTAAAAAAAAAAATAAAATAGAATCACACACAACACACACAAGTACTAGAAAAACGAAAGGATCCCTTCACTTTTTGGCCTTCATGTGTGTGCAGAGTTTGGCATCACGTACTGATACCAGTACTTGGAGAGCGGCTCTACAGTGCTGCAGTTACCTCCTTGCAGTGTTGCTTAACCCCATTGGGCTACATCCATGCACAATAACATAAGCCGAATGTACTATAAAGAAAAATGTCATTGCATTATCACTGTTTGTTTTTTTTATAGTATTGCATAAACCTGGATTCAAACCCAGTATCAGCTGGGCTCAAAAAGAAATGTGTCAGTGCATTTACACCTGCTGCCACAGAGTCAGCCAAGCAGCAGGTGTGTTAAATGGCCTAACTCAGACTTTTAGCAATGTGCAAACAGGAAAAGTAATGGAAATACGTATCTTGCATGCGCAAACACTTTGCCAACCATTGTGCAGACCTGCTGCTCACCACTGCACTATGCATAGTCGATATTAGCATGCATTAGTGCTGTTTACTGTCCATTTACTCTTTATGCCATGAAACTACATGTGGAAACATAAATTGAAGGCCCTATCTAGCAATATGCCACATATTTACGATCCAGCCATGTGTTGCCTCCCCCCATGCACTGCAACCCTGGTGCATCATTACTTTTTCACACGTGTATCAACTACACTACATAAAGTAATATCAAATGTAGTGTGATATGCAATGCACATCAATCTGGTAACATGCAGAACTAGAACTGTTTTCACAGTTGAACATGCCTACACATCCATTGACTGACCCTGGGAACTATTGACCCATAAGCTTAACCAGCCTTATCTGCAAGGCTATGGAAAGAATCATCATGGATCCTATCTAAAGGGACATAGATGACGGTCAACACTCCTGACCTGACCCATTTTGGTTTTGTCAAGAGTAGATCTTGATTATTAAACCTAGTGGACTTCTTTGATAATGTCCCCAAGCCCTGGATGAGAGGAAAACAGGGCATACCACCTATGTTGATTTAGCCAAGGCCTTTGACACAATCCCCCATTCAGGTATCATAGAGAAAATCTCTCCTCTGGGGATTAACCCAGACATTACTAGATGGGTAGCCATCTGTCTCACCGAAAGAACACACACTGTCAGAGTTGGGGAGTCCACCTCCACCAGTAGACCAGTTACTAGTGGAGCACCATAAGGGTCTATGCAGGGCCCTCTACTGTTTGGAAACTATTTCTCTGAAGTCCAGGTGAATGTAGATGGCCTGTTACTTACAAAGTTTGCAGATGACTATCAATGTTGCACAATCATATGGAGTCCCCCAACCATTTTAACATATTACAGAAAGGACTGACACAGGCAATGATTCGTGCCAAACTCACAGACTGAAACTTAATGCAAAAATATGCCTCACTGTCCCTTTTGACAAAGAAGTACCTCTGCTAACTATGTTATACATAGCACTCCTCTAAGTTCAAACTCAGTAGTACGAGACTTGGGAACACAGGTTGATAGCAATCTAAACTTCAATCACAATGTGTCCATAGTGGTAAGACACACATTGTACATTGTGCATCTCATAAATAAGGGCATTGCATCCAAGACCAGGGAGGTCATAGCTCCACTGTACTCGACCCTTATCAGACAAATAATTGAGTACAATGCTCCCTTCTGTATGTATCTCACTTGACACCTCCAGCAACTGGCAAAGACACAGAGGTTTCGAACCATGAGAATCCAGGGCTTCAAAATGTGACATGCATGGAAAAACTGAAAGATCTGTCACTGTACTCTGTATCATACAAGCTGCTGAAAGGTGACCTATGCCTGGCCTTTTGAGCAGTCTCAGACCCTGCCCTACTGGAAATGCTGGACATCCACAAATTAAATAGGACAAGAATAACTTGTTCCGGGGATCTCATCATAGCCTGTGACGTAAACGCAACATGCTGGAGAGACAGATGCATCTCCCAGCAGTTACCACTCCTCTGTACTAGGCTTCCATTGCATGTGAAGCAGTGCTCCTCGATTACCCTATTCAAGCGCAACCTTGACAATTGGATGGGTGATTGTAAGTTTACTCCAGGGGTAGCACCTACGTCACTCATGAAAATGGGCAGTTGGTGCTAATCACAAAATCACTTTGCTAACAACAACTGTTTAACTATGCTCAATAAGGGTGCTTGGGTTTTTACATTGCTAGTCTCATAAAGGCCCTAGAGCCATTAATCTAGTAACTTCCTATGAACCTATGCATGCCTCCCAACATCTTCTCTCCAGGATGCACTGTGATGTCATCCACTATAAGTTGTTCTGCAGCCTTGTAAAAGTCAGACTTATGTTGTGATGCTTGCTTAAAAGTACTGAATTCTATAGTCTGTATGCCTTAGGTAGGGGTTCTGTTCTCACGGCAGTCAACTGGTGTGTGTGTGTGTGTGTGTGTGTGTGTGTGTGTGTGTGTGTGTGTTTGTGCACTTGCAGGCCAGGCAGAAGTCATCTCATCCTATATGATCCAGATTACAGTGACATGGCTTTCAGTTTATCTACATAAATCATGGCATGGTTTGTAGGCGCTGTGTTTTCTTGGTGAGAAACCCCTGTGGTCTCTCCAGCTGCTGCATGTGTCTGGTGAGGTACATGCAAAAGAGAGCATTATACTCTATTAGTGTTCTGATGAGGTTTGAGTACAGTGCTGTAATATAATCCTCAGATCTGAATACAATGGCATGACTTATGATGTGCACATCATAGGCTTTCAATATCAGTGTGGACACTTGTTGGTTGAAGTTCAGATTGCTATCTATGTGTGTTCCCAGTGCTTGCATCACTGGGTTTCAGCATAGTGGGACTGTTGTCAATGCTTCAAAGCTGTAATTGACAGGGAATTCCACTTTGCTAAAGGACAAAATACACGTTTTTGCATTTATTTTAGACCGTGTGTCTTTGTCACCAGTCCTTTTTCTGTGTTAGCCCCTCCTGTAATATGCTATCATCATAGGTGGACTCGGTGATTGCACCCAGTATGCAAGAATCGGCAAACGCAGCAAGCCAAAGGCCATATACTTTAGCCTGAACTGTCAAGAAAGAGATTCCAAACAGTAAAGGGCCAAGCACTGATATCTGGGGTATGCCAATGGTGACAGCTCTACTGGTACAGGTTGATTCACCAACTTTCACAGTTTGTGTTCTGTCAGTGAGTCATTTGGATACCCATCTTGTGATATAAGGGTTAATTCCCAGCTGGGATTGTTTCTCAATGATACCTGCATGGGGGAATGTGTCCAAACCATTGACTAGATCAGGATAGCCAGTATGCATCGTCTTACCTTCATCAAAGCCTATCACACAGAATCAATTTGCTGTGACATCACAGAGCACCTTTCATGTGACTCCGCACATCTTCCTGACATGGTTGAATACGCACTTTAACACACCCTCCACACAAACTATGTTCCTGTAGAAGGATGAACATCAACATGCATCCATCTGAGTTTGGGGGGGGACAGCACCCAACTCTCATCATCTGTGAGGTAGACCAACATGTCATCATGAACCTTTTACTAAATGGACAATAGTAATATCTCGGCTGTGTGCAACAGACCTGTGTGAGTTGTTAATGCTACATCATGTCTGATACATCTGTTAGATGTCCTGAAAGACATCACCAAGGGCATGCATGATGACAACACTGAGGCATTCACTCAACACTGTCAGATGTGGCTATAAGCACCTACATCGCCAAGAGGGGAGACCACTGTGTCACATACGTGACATCAAAATATGTTGATGTGTGTGAAATGAACTATATCTCGGGTCCAGTGATCAGGTCAGTACATTAGGGCTGTCTGTTAGGCCCTTTCCTGTCCATTATTTAAGTCCCAGACATCAAAAATGACATGCACATCCTGTGTCCAAACAGCTGTCTAAAAAAACTACAGATGGTGGGCAGTCATTGACTCCAGTTGTGATATTAGTATAATACAAATAGTATCAATACACACCAAAGATTGCTGCCACAGCCATGACAGCATCTGCAATGAAACAAAACAATGGGGAGATTTGTTACATCAGGAAAACAAAACACACAACCCAAATATAATGTAGATATCTCACTCTAGAATCTGACCAATAGATGTGTCACTTCTGTCCTGGAATATATGGTATGTGGAACATCCAGCAGCATGTAGCCACCGTGCTGACTACTCTCTTGTATGTAACACAACTACTGAGTATGTGAATGACATCCACATCAGGCCATAATACTTCTACAGTTCACAGCCTTCATCACACCAATAACCGAGTGCAATGCACCCTTCTTCATGTACCTCACTACATAACTTCCAGTAATGTATAACTGAAGAGTACCACATTTGCCACAGTGAGCTGTCACACATGTTATTGGCCATACCTAGGTGTTCTTTTTGTGGCATAAACATTACTGTGTGATGGTGCGGAAACACCATCAAGTTGTTAGACCAGATGCATGTGTGATACCTGCTGGTGATGCACACAGTGTGTATATATATATATATATATATATATATATATATATATATATATATATATATATATAGCTGTTTGACAACATTAATGGCATGAGTAACATTTGTGACAGTGTGGATTGTGACCGGTATATGCTATGCACACCAGTCAACTAGCCTGTATTGATCATAATTTCACATACATCTAACATCTCCAGCAGATGTTACAGTGTCAGGATGTGCATGATTACCATCATAGAGCGCAGACATGTCATAATAGTTGTACAAGTGTGTTTGTGCAGAACCATGTCTGATCACTCTGTATCACATACATTATGTCAGAGACATGGGATTACTGGTGATGTTATTCTGACATTGTCATTGATTGTGTGTGCTTCTTTTAATGTTATACATGAGCCTTTACCTGTGTCCCGTTTACTGGAGATCTCTGCTGAGATTACAGTCATATTCAGGCAAATCAGTTTGCACAGCTTCACAAAATGCACCCTACCCCAGCTGTATATCGTATCCCTGATGGACGTCCTCTGCATTATTTATGTAAGGATGCTTATCTCACACAGACATCCTTCTCATTGTTATGTCACCTTGTGTGACAGTCACATAATGCACATTTTTACTGTGTCATCCATACTGCACCATACGGATATGTGATTGGTGTTGCTGCTACAACTGTCTTCCATTGACATGCCCTCATCTGCTGTACATTAGGTTGTTTCACCTGTCCTCTTCCCTGTGTTCATTCCTACAGTTCATCTGTGTGTCTCTATTCAATGCACACACTTCCCCTGAGTGTTTTATTTTGCATGGCAGTCCATGTACCCTTGCAGATAATTTACACAACAGTGGCACAGAATGCCAGGGATGGGATTTCACAGTACTCTGCACTGTATACATTGTCCTGTACTGTGTTTGGCGATATATATATACCTTTCAGTTGTTTCAAATTATGCCCAGAATTTTGCCTTGTATCTTTTAGTCTGTTCCTTATAAAATGTGTGGTATTCTGCCATATAACTGGGATGATTTCAGGACTGATGTTACTAAATAATTGCATACGTTTGAGTTTCAGACTTCATATCCTTCAGAAAATATATCTTAACACAAACCTTGTTGTTCTAGCACATTTCTAAGTTTACACGTGCAGATATGTAGAATCTGTCCCTATTTGTGGGTCATTGCCCTACCATTATGTTGGGCTTTGTCCAGATTTATTGCACTAAGAGATTGAAAGCTATAGAAACTTGTATGTTAAGCTGGTGGTGATCATTGTGCCATTCTGTCTATGCAAACATGCTTAACTGACTATGCTCCGATGTAAACAGGATTGCGATCTGTGTTGCTTTACACATTTTCCTGCCTGGCAACACTGTTGCCAGCTATAAAACCACCGTATACAGAGCTTAGGAAATTAACTTTTTTCCACTGTAGTACGATCTTGGAGTTGGTATATAAAATTTACGGGAGGTGGCCCCCCTGCAGAAACATGGTACAAAGTGTGTTTGTTAGTTAGGTGGTGTAGGTTGAGAGGATCTTATTTACTTGTGCAATGTAGTTTCCAGTGTTATGAAGCACACTTTCGATGTTCTGAGTTTTCGATGTTATGATCTCATTGTTATGAAATTCAACATTATGAAATTTCAAATTTATGAAGTAGACCCATATGTATTTGTATGTATGTGTGTGTGTGTGTGTGTGTGTGTGTGTGTGTGTGTGTGTGTGTGTGTGTATATATATATATATATATATATATATATAAAAAATTGTCTTATGAAATATAGAATACTCAAGAGTGAATGAAAAATGAGCTATCATTTTAGTGTGAATCTAAAATGATAAAAAACTCAAACTAAAGCTAATGTTTTTGCAGGGGACATGTCCCTCTGCACCCCTCCACACCCCATTCTACTTATATATACCATATGTGAAATTGCACATTAGCAGGGTAAGGGTAAATTCCCTTACACAGCTGCAGCATGATCTCATGCAAAAAGCTGCTGGCAAAAACTCCATTAAAAAGAATTCGCTCATATGAATGTGCACTTTTTTTTACATCACTAAAAAGTATTCATTGATGTGAGTGTTTGCAATTGTAGTTGTGACCACATATGTGTGTGTAGATTTATTATATATATGTATATATGTACTTTATTAAAATGCTAAAATGTTAATTCTGAAAAGAGATAATGCATCTTTAAAAAGTGTGGTGCAGTGCTTTGGAACTTTCCCATGAATAAATAGCTAGCAAGGTCTTAATTATCATTTATCGTATGAAGTGATGTCTAAAAGCAGCAAACTAGTAAGTTTGTTTCTCACTGAAGAAAGTCCCTGGAATATGAAGTGAGAGCACAATCTGGGGTATCTGTGGCTTATGCCCTTGGATGTACCTATTTCTTTGAGCTGAAAATTGGGCCAGGGAGGGGTCTGCAGTCTTGGAATTTGCTTGTTTCAGAAGTCAGCATGTTTCCTACAGGGATGTGTGGACTGAACTCTGTTGTTGAGAAGCAACAAAGATGCTTTTTATTTTTATTTTGAAGATGCAAAGCTAAGTGGAGTGATATTTTTGATTTGTGGATTCCTAAATAAACCTATGGTTTAACATATGTCCTACCTTCAGTGTCTTCTTGGACTTGCACTGTGGGCAGTTTAATCAGAGGCTTGCCAAACTGCAGTTACTCACAGTACCCCAAACCATATGTCAGGCTGTAAATTCCATATTGTTCTGTGATTGTTGTGTTCCTGACATGGTTACTGGTGTTTGCATCCTCAGAGGAATTACTGGGAAAATTGTGGAATCTCAGGTGGGGACTGATCAAAAACAGGTGCTGCTACAGCAACAGCTGATTATGCTATGTACGAGTACTACTGTATGGTTAATAAATCTGAGCAGGGAATGAAAAATATTTGACGAAGCTGGAGGTGATGGAGATGATGAGCCTGAGATGGGGGTGGTAGGATGTACACTGTGGAACAGATAAGAAAGGAGGACTTCAGAGCAGAAATCCAAGTAACTCCAATTGCAGAAAAGGACAAAGAGAACAGATTATGGTGGTTCAAGCAGATGAACAGGAAAGCGGAGGATAATCTGATGAAGTAGATTTGGGGCAGACAGGAAAAGGCAAGAGGAAATAAGGGCATCCAACAAAGAAATGAATGGATTTTGTTAGAGAAGACATGCAATAGTTGGGTATGAGTGTTGAAAAAGGTAGGAGAGTGGCAATAAAGAGAGAGAAATGGTGGCAGTGGAAGCGAGACCCAACCCCATGTAGAAAACGGGGAAAAGTGGGGTTGATGGTAATGATGGATAAAGCTTTGGCTTGACCCTAATTGCAATAAAGAAAATAAGAATGTTTAGCAGCAGAAATTTTTAAAAGAGCTTTGCCCAACATACAAGAAAATAAATAGTGCAAAATGATCCTAAGACATGTGATAAGCTAGAAACTATAGTAGGAATACTTATTAGTTAATAATACAATGTCTGGAAATTAATTGTCCATTTATAAGGATTAAAACCACATCAAGAAATGGCGTCTATGTTTAACAGTTGAATAAACATTTCCATCGAACGACTAAACATTAAACCCTAACCATTGAACGTTTATTCAGCCAACATTCATTTTTTCACCACGAAAAGTTAACTAGTTAGCCAATACTTCCTGTCTCACAAAATGCAGCATTTCAAACTTATGCAGGTGGGGGTCTTCATCCCTACACCCCCCAAGCAATATATACCAACTCAGAGACTGCACACTACAGTGGGGAAAAGGGTAGACAGGGAAGTGTTGGCCAACTAGTTACTTTCCTGTTTGCTGAAATGAACGTTTACTGAATGAACGCTCATTGGTTAGGGTTCAGTGTTTAGCCATTTTATGGAAATTTTATACGACAATTAAACTTAGACCCCAAGAAATGTACCATGTTACAATAGGGAAGAAGGGGTCATTTTGCTAAGTTTTATGCTTCTTAACACAGAAGCTACTGCTTCTGAAGGAAGAGTAAAATCTGCAATGCATGCTTTAAATGAGGTTGTTTCAGTCTCTAGGATAAGTGAGTCAGCCCCATGTCACCAAGCTAGTAAAATGTGTTGTATTTTTAGAAGAAGAGGTAGTACAAGCCCTGCTAGAGTCTGGAATCATGATGTTCCTTGTAAAGCTTCCCCTAGTATGTAAACATAAAATTGTTAACCGTCAAAAAGTGGATGTAGTAACTTTGTTGTGTCAGAAAAGCATATTCCTTACTCTTACAGAATTGACTGTTCTTGAAAAACTGTTCCATCCTGTGGTAGTAACCCCTGATGTAACTGTTGATGTAATATTAGGGAAAGACTTTCCCCATTTTAAAGCATGATGGAACATTTTGGAAGAAGAGAAATGTATACAGACACAGTGTGGCAAGTTAATGCATTCAGTCAGTGAGAATGGTAGTTGGGAAAACAAGGTTGTGGCATTCAGAGTTTCAGAATCAAAACCAGGAGAAGGGAGTTGGCATAGACACTATAAAAGTAACCAGTATTTGATTGTGCTTAGACAGTGAAAAGGATCCTGTCTGTTATCATAAGCATGCCCAATGACTGAGCAAAAGAAATACAAAACAGTAAGGGATGGCAATATAGGAACTAAAGTGTAAGGCAGAGGTTGCAACTGAAGGTGGACTTTAAGCAGCAAGAATCTGTGAACCAAGAAAAATATAAAACTAATAACTTTTCTTATGGTGTACCTTTTGTAGTGAAGCATCAACATTGGTAAGAAAAGGAAAGTGACACAATGATTTGTATTTCCAATAAGATAGAAAAAGAGCAACATATGTGAAAAGAGAGCTCTTTGGATGTCTGTGCAATGTCAGCTCTTTGGCATTGAGGGTATGAAGCTCTGACCATAGTACAGGTTACCTGAGTTTGACTAGCAGCTTGGTTGCCTGTAGGAGCTGGATAGGGGGGAGGATAGGGGTGACCAACTCCAGCTGGATCATTTATCCTGGGGGAGAGAGGTGGGTGGCGACATGCTCTCCAGTGGGATAATAAGCCAGATGAGCTCATGCTACCATAGTGCTTTTGTACTTCTGTAGCCGAAGGGACACTAACATATGGAGTTATGCTTCTTGTTGAGAGGTAGTAGTTGCAGCTTGGATGGGGATGCTGAGGAGAGGGTGCCCCCAAGGGGAGAAAGTAGACTGCCCCAAAGACCAGCATATAGGTTAACTCTCTACCACCTGACTCTTGCTGGGGAACAGAGGGCTGATGGGGATACCTGGGCAGGGACAAATGGGCTGTAGGCTTGACATCTAACATGAGAACACCCCCTCTCTCCTATTTCCCAGAATGAATGGGCTATTTGGGTGAAGGTACAGAAGAGGTTTAGCAAGGTCCAAGGGGAATATAAAAAGAGTTCTGTACTGATAGCTAAGGAATTAAAGAAGAAATAGATTTTTGTTTAAAGGCTGTTTGCAGTGGAAGATGTAGAAGAAACTGCAATGCTATTGTTTTTAGGGGAAGAAGCTACATCTTTCATCTCAAGGCAAAATATTGAAGAAAACCATCCTAAGATGACAGACTTCTGAGTAAGCCACATAAAACTTAAAAATCAGAATGGAAAGATGATAATTTAAGTAGGGAACAAAGGAACATAACTACAGTTGTGGGAAAGAGCCTGAACAAGATGCTCCTACAACTTCTTATACCTGTTGTGAGTTAAGGATGACCTTGTGTATATTGAGTAGGTAAAGAAAGGGAAAAATTCACCATCAGGTACTAAAACTAAATCCGTATAGGACCCCAGTAGAGAAGCTATCACATAATCACTTGTAAGGAGATCACCTCGGGGGGGGGGGGACAAATAAAGGCAAGGGTATTAGCCAAGTTTTACATTATCAGGTGTAATGAAAAAGAATGGGAGAGAAATGTTTTTCATGTCCAGAAAGCCAGAAGGCAGTGCCCCGCCCTGGATATAAAAATCCTTTGATCTCAATATCTGTCACAGAGGTGCCATTTGAACATATTGCTGTGGACATTGTAGGAACATGTTGTGGATATTATAGAGCCATTTATAAAATCCAGCAATGGATATCAGTGCATACTAACAAAATGGATTATGCTGCCAAATTTCTAGAAGTTGTTCCATTTTGCAATGCTAATCTTAAGGCTATTACTAGAGAACTGGTACAGTTATTCTCCAGAGTGGGTATCCCTAATGAGATGCTTGCTAACCAAGGCATTACCTTAGAGTTATGCCAGTACTTTTAAGCTAAACAGTTTGAAAGTATCAGTCTACCGTTTAAAGACTGATGGATTAGTAGAAAGGTTCAAAACACTACAATCCGTGCTATGGAAAGCTATTGTTGCAGTTCGAAAACAAAACAAAAAAAAAAAAAACTGGGGAACATTTATTTTCTTACTTACTGTTTGCAGTGATTGTACTTCCGCAGTGGTGCCACGGTAGCATTGTTGCCTCACAGCAAGAGGTTCTCCCATTCAGTTCCCGGCTGGAGTGCGGGGAGTTCCTTCTGTGTGGAGTCTGCATGTCCTCCCTGCGGTTGGGTGGGTATTCGAAAGACATGCGTAAATGGGCGTGCCTTAGTTGAAAGTTGAACGTTGAGCTGGCACTTCGGCATTCGTGATAATCAACTGCCAATCATTAGCCGACCAGAGTTCCGCTGTGGCGACCCCTAACCAGGAAAAGCCGAAAGACAACAGCAGCAACTGTTTGCAGTGATTGAAATGTCACAAGCTTCATTCACAAGGTGAAAAATCTTGGTTCTAGGCTTAATCTTCGGGACCAGGTGTTGTCCATTGTAAAGTTGACCTGTTTCCATCTAAGGAACATAACTAGGATTAAGCATCTTATTCCTGTAAGGCCTTGCTATGTCTAATTATGGTAGCTACCAATAAAGCTATTACTAGAAAATGGAAATCGGAATCTAAGCCAATTATATTAGAGGTAGTGAATATGGTAACAGAGATAAAACAACCGGAATTGAGATCTTTAGAAAAGGGTAGGAGCAAACTACATAGCAAAAATGGGAATTGTGGGAGTAATACATACAGGGGAGAAATGAGGTTTAAAAGAAAGCAGTTAAGTGAGCGATGTAATGTTTGACTGAAAATGATTTGATAGATAATTGATTATAATGTTTGCAGCTAGGAGTGTGTCAGTCTGGTTTGTGATGATGCTTATAACTAGGATTTTGTCGGTGTAGTTTGTTTTCATTTATATAAATGTATGATTGCTTATGCCGTAAGTGATGGTTTAATAAAGATGCTTCTTGTTTAAAAAAGGGGGCAGGAAATGAATAATTTATATAATGTTGCTTAGTTTATATGATGTATTGTGAAGTATAATGTTTGTTAATGTTAATTTAATACAGTCTGATTACTTTTGTATAAATGTAAATTTGCCTATGTCACAAGTGACAATTCAATAAAAAAAGAAGTCTTTCAGCTTTTCCCGGTTAGGAGTCACCACAGCGGAACCCTCGTCCGCTAATGATTGGCAGTGGATTTTTATGGTGCCGAGTTGCCAGCCCGATGCCCAACCTTCAAAGAAGGCAAGCCCATTCACTCACGCACCTACCTGCATGTCTTTAATGTCACTTGACCATGGGGAGGACATGCAGACTCCACACAGAAGGCGCTCCAGCTGAGAATCTAACGGGAGAACCTCTAGCTGTGAGGTGACAACGCTAACAGCTGCACCACCACAGCCTACAAGTGACAATTGAATAAAGATGTTTAAAAAAAAAAAAGGCATCTTATTCCTCATTCAGACCTCTTAGCTGTTGTACACACCTTGGTCTCTTTCAGATTGGACTACAGCAGTGCCCTCTGTCTGCCTAATGCTGAGTTTAATTGGCTACAGTTGTGCAGAATTCTGCAGCCAGGCTACTTACTGGTGCATTTCATTGCCGTCATGTTGTTCCTATTTTGCGCAGACTATGCTGGCTGCCTCTCTGGTTCAGTGTAATCTTTAAGGTCTTGGTATTTGTGCATTTAGCCTTTCATGACCTGGGTCCTTGCTGTCTGAAAGAACTTATTGTACCCTACTACCCCGTGCAGATATTGCACTAATCAGAGAGACTGCTGGGGACATGATCCGAATTGCGTAGACAAAGGCCTTGGTAAGTTTAATTCTGGTGCCTGCTAGAAAAGCAATTCCTAGAAAATGGAAATGAAAGTCTAAGCCAACTGTATTTGAAGTATTGAATATTGTAACAGAAGTAAAAGAACTGGAAGAGGAATCTTTAGAAAGGGTAGGAGCAAATTACATAAAAAATGGAAATTGTGGGAATAATACATGCAGAATAATGTTTTAGAGAAGGAGTGAGGTTTAAGGGAAGGCACGAATTGATCAATTTATGTAATGCTGGATTGATGATGATTGTATGTAAAAATATATGTGATGTATAATGTTTGCAACTGTGAACATGGTTTGTGTTTTTTTTTTATATAAATGTATGTTTGCCTGTGCCTCAAGTGATAATTCAATAAAGTTAAAAAAAAAAAAAAAAAGTCTAAATAAAAAAAAAAAAAAATCATGAGTGACTGCTGGCGGACTGTTCCACGGGTTAATTTGGAGAGTTAATTTTTTTTTCAAACTTTCAAGAATCAGGCTACTTAATTATATAACTCACCGGTTTGATGACTTCAAGAATGTTTCTCCCTGTTTAATTTTACACATACATTAAAGACCTACCTTTTTGATTTGGCATATAAAGGAGTGGACTAAAATATTTTGTTTTGTGGCTTGTACTGTTTTCTGTATTTATGGTTGATGTTTTCCTACTGTACTGAGTCTTTGTGCTTTATGGTGGTGTTATTTTTCTGTTTGTAATGGTGATTTGTTAAAAAGGACCTAAGTAAACTTGAACTTGAAATGTATTTGCCCTGTCTGAACCTTTATATGGCAGGGATTCAAGAGTGTTGCTTACTATTGCTAAACAAGCTTGGAAAGAAGAAAGGATAATTCAAAAGTGTGACAGAGCGCTGTGTTAGTTTGCAGGATAAATTAAAGCTCATAGTAAGGGAGCACATGCAGACATCACAGGAGATGCAACAGTAAGCATATAATAAGAATGCTCAACTGAGAGAATTTAACCCAGGAGATCACGTACCAGTGTCTGTGCCCTCTACAGAAAACAAATTTCTTGCCATATAAGGGCCTTTTGAGGTGTGGGAAATAGTTCATGCACGTGACTATAAGGTTATTCTGCCTGGAAAGAGAGAAAGGGGAGGAAGAGCAAATTTACCATATTAATATACTGAAGTAATGAAGGAGACATATGATTCTGTGGGGAGCTTGCAAGCTGGAGGTTCTAACAGCAGAGATCAGAGCATCTGTACCTAAAATGTAAACTTAGGAGGTGAGAATTTTTCTTAAAAAATAAAGGAGTGGTTTCAAAAATGCCTTGGAGAACTAAACTGGTGCAACATAACACAAAGACAACACTTGGAGTGAAAGTTTGACTGAGACTTTACAGAGTACTAGAATCACAAAAACAGCAAGAGAAGTTAAATATGTTTAAATGGGGGTGTGGCTAAAATGGTGACAAGCTAACCGCATAATTCTTCTGCTCTGCTATTTGAAATATATTTCTGACAGGAAATTCTAATTTTAAGATATCCTAAATACTTTTTCTTGTGGGACTATCATCGTAACATTACATTGAAGGATATTATTTAAAAATATTAGGACATATTATTTTTCCTGTCATCTTAAAATTATAATTTACTGTCAGAAATATATTTCAGATAGAGCAGAAGAATTATGCTGTTGTAAGGAAAGCTTTCTACATGGCCCACCTCATTAGTAAGGGTGTCTCATCCAGCGACAAGGTGGTCATAACATCCCTGTATTCTTCCTTTATAAGACCCATTATTGAGTACAATGTCCCTTTTGGCATGTACCTCACAAAGCACATGCATCAGCTGGAGAGACCACAGAGGTTCCTTACTAGGAGAATCCAGGGCCTTAAGCATCTACCCTACGCAGATAGGCTAAAGGCCCTGTCCCTCTACTCAGTCTCCTACAGGCTCCTCAGACGTGACCTCTGTCTGACATACAAAACAATCTTAGACCCCACCTTGACGGGACTGCTGCATATCCACAAGTCAAGCTCCACTCGAGTAACCCGCTCGTGCGACTTCAGCCTTGTCTGTGACATCAGTAGGACTTGTTGGCGGGACAGATTTGTGTCCCAAAGACTCCCCCCTTTTGTGGAATAGACTCTCTCTCCACATCAAGCAGAGTATCTCATTAACCCTTTTTAAGTGCAAACTGGATGGGGAAGAAAATATAGCCCTAAGATTCCAACTGTGTCCCTGCTGGACAGTGGCATAGGGTGCTGATTTGTTGGAACATGGGGTGAATTCTTGGCTAGGCTTGTAAGGACCTCAGGGCCAATAGACTAGTAACTTCCTATGATCCTGTTATCTTATTAGAAAGGTTTTTATCTGCATCTTTGAAATGAGACATCCAAAAGCTAATTCACAGGACTTATCATGAAAATAAGAACTGCAGTCAGTTCTCACAAATATACAAGAACTTTCAATAAAAGTGGTAGCGACGGGATAATTTTAAAGAAAAATGTTCTAAACAAGTGGAGCAGCTACATGATGTAATAAAACAGAAAACTCAGATCTTGGGAATGTAAGAAACTTTGAATGATATAGAAAGCAGAATGTCAGAAGGAGAACACAGCAGAGTTTTACTTAAATAAAATACTTTTCTACTGAAGAAAATTAATGATCTAGAAAACCAATCAAGAAGAAATAACATTTGTATATATGATTTGCCAGAGAAGATGGAAGGTGATAGTATGGTAAACTTTCTTACATCTTGGCTACCAAAAACTTTAAACTTACCTGACCCCATGTCATTTATCGAAAGAGCACAGGGGTCTTTAATTTTTCTTTCTTCAAAGAAAACTTCTCCGACAAGGCCCATAATTACTATATTCTTTTCTAGTTGAGACAAAGAACTGATATTAAAAACAGCATGGACTATTTCTCGGATTAAAATAAATGAAAATATAATAAAGTTTAACAATGACTACTGTACAACAGTAATGACAGGACTGTTACTGCCATTGGTGAAAGAATTTAAGAAAGACGGATTAAAGTACATTTGCTGTTTCCTGCTAGACTTAAAATATTTCTTTTGGATGATATCAAAATATGTGAAAATCTAGAAGCTGCTATGACCTTCTTAAAGACAAATAAAATTCTTGATCAAATAGAAGATATGGACGGGAAGAGACAAGCAGGTAAAATGGATGAAACATCAATGCGAAGAAGACGATACTAAAAGACAAATGACTTATTATTTACTACAAAACATGACTTTATTTTACATTAGTATGTCAAGATAATTGTTACTATTATCTTATATAGGCATTGTCTTATTCAAATCAAACCCGAAGAAAAAGAAAACATAGATGCACACATGTATAAGGTAAATATGTTCTAATTATGCATATACATGTATAAAAATCATATGAGGTACTGCTGGCAGTTCCATGGCTTAATTTGGAGGGTTCATTTTTTTTTTCAAACTTGTGTATAGAACATGTACTACTCAAGTTAAGAAAATGTTTTAAAAAAAATACACTTTCTCTGTTGAAAAGTGATTAGTGTACTCAATGAACATATGCTGTTTTTTTAATTAACTTAAACCAGAGGCTAATTAATAAATAATGATGTTTACTAATTTTAAAAATGCCTAATGAGCATATTTTAGGATCATAGGAAGTTACTAGACTAATGGCCCTAGGGCCCTTACATGCCTAGCCAATTTTCTTATTCATTCTTTCCACGATCAACACCTATTGCCCCTCTCCAAGAGGGCACAGGTGGATTTAAGGTCACCTATCCAGTCGTCCAGATTGCGTTTGAAGAGAGCCAATGCGGTACTTTGACATGAAGTGGAAATCTGTCCCAAAGGTGTGATAACGTCTGGGAGACAAATCTGTCCCTCCAGCAGGTTTTATTAATGTCACATACCAGGTTAAGGTCTTTAGAGTAAGTAACCTGTATACCATTTGACTTTCGGATATGAAGCATTCCCAGTAACGCAGGGTCAGAGATTGCCTTATATGCAAGGCAGAGATCATGTCTGAATAGTCTATATGAAACAGAATAAAGTGACAGTGATTTCAGATGATCCCCATAGGACAGATGGTGAAGACCTTGACGTTTCCTTGTGAGGAACCTTTGTGGTTTCTCCAATTGTTGCAGATCCTTTGAAAGGTACATACCAAAAGGGGAGTTGTATTCAGTTATTGGCCTGATGAGGGAAGAGCACAGGGAGGTAATAACTTTTTTGTTTAATATGAAATTTCAAATGGTAACAGAGGAAAGCTTGATTATGATCTTGGAAGCTAGAAGGTTCATTTGGGTAGGGATACTGTTCAAAATAGGAGTATCAAACTCCATGAAGGGTAAAAGATATACATTTAGCGTATGTTTAATATTTGTTAGTATGTTTTATTTTTCTTTGGTGTCTACTACTTTTGATCGAATGTGTTCAACTGGCAAATTTAAAAGTATTATATTTAGATTCACTTGTAAGCAATTCAAGTTTTGTAGAAGTGGTTTGTTAGTAATGGTGATCAAATGTGTATTAATATGTTCTGTATAAAATGACATGTTTGAATTATATCTCCATTAATGTCAATGAATTGAACAATGATTGTAAGAGGGCTAGCTTAAATAAGTATTTAAAGATGTTTAATTCTCAAATTATATTGTTATAGGAGCCAAATGTAATACAAGAAGATATAGATAGACTTAATACAAATAATACTCTGTACTTTATAGTTCTCGTTATATACAGAGGGAAAGAGGAGTAGCAATATTATGAAATAATTCTATACCAACACCTAAAATCTTAAGTACATATAATGACAAGAAAGGAATGCTTTGTCTTGTGACCCTAGAATTAAAAGGGAAACTATATACTTTAATGTCTGTTGGATCCCAGGAATAGGAACAAAAGCTGTTAAACAGTTTGATCAGATATTTTTTAGGCAAGGCTCAAAAGACAAACTCACCGCCGTAAATAGCACAAGTAACAAAAAACTGAGGGTAATGCTACTCAGTGGGAGAAGTCTAAACCTCAGAATGCATGCACTCGAGGCACTCCTCAGTATGGAGAAAACCGATATATGTGCAGTAACAGAAACTGGTTTAAGGCTCCAGAGAGCACCCCAGCACTACCAGGCTACAACTCATACCATACATTTCGGCCACAGAACCTGAACCGAAATACAAAAGGTGGGGGCGTATCGATATTCATCAAGGATACCCACACCTCCAGGTTAATGGCAAAGCACGATGCTTCAGAGATCTTCCACATGCAACTAACAACAGGCAAAACTGCAATTCAAAGTGTAGCTTGCTACAGATCATCTACCATGTCCCAGGACCCCCATTCTGCATTTCTGGAAACCCTGGGAAACATAAAGGTCCTACCAAACACCCTAATGTTGGATGATTTCAATTAGCCAAACATTAACTGGGAGAACTACTCAAGTACTTAACTCCCTTGCCCAACATTTCCTAGAATTTATAAACTCAAGTGCCCTGGATCAGCTGGTCAACACTCCCACCAGAGGTGACAACATATTGGACCTGGTCATCACCAACATGGGCGACCGGTGTTCCACACCGGAGGTCAACCCTCGCTGGTTAGATCTGACCATAAATCACTCTGGATATCCAATTCCGTACCCACCCCCAGTCAACAAAACCACCATGAAAAACTTTTCAAAAGCAAACTTCACGTTACTTAAGACTGAGGTGGAAAGTTTCAAAGCCCCCATGCTAAAGGATAACGCTGTCCAAGCTGAAAAATACTAATGCGTTCTACGGGCACCTACAAGAATGCATGGATCGTGCTATCCCACGCAAAACCAAGACTCACTCCTCCAAGAAAAGGAAACCAGTCTGGTGGACCCCTGCCATAAACAAGCTATGCAACAGAAGGAGGAAACTAGTACAGAAAAGAGCACAATCCCAGGAAGGGAAGACATCCCTGATCAGTATCAGCAAGGAACTACGATCCGTCATAAAATCATCCAAGGCTAGCTTCGAAAGAAAAATTGCCAAGGACTCCAAAGATGACCACAAGGCATTCTTTAGCTATGTCAAGAATGTAAGTGGCAATGCTCATATCTACTGTGAGTTAGTGCAGAATGGCACAAAATACACTGAACCGACCGATATCGCCAACACCCTGGCAGACAGGTTCAGTGCAAACTTCACCCCCCCCCCACACTCCCAAAAGGGCCCATAATCATACCAGGAGAATGTAGAGCCCATGAAATCTCAGACATTCAGGTTAAAACAGCCCTCTCCATTGCCAAAAACACAGCAACAATGGGACCGGACAGTGTCTCAGGCTGCGTCCTACACGAGCTCAAAGACTAACCCCTCACCTAAACACACTGTTCAAACTCTGCCTCCCCACAGGCTACTTACCTATAGAGTGGCACACAGCAACGGTTATTCCGCTTCACAAAGGGGGAGGCACAACAGACCCCAGGAACTATCACCCTATAAGCCTGACTAGCTTGGTCTGCAAGGCTATGGAGCGCATCATCATGGAACTCATTAACAGAGACATTGGGAACCTCCAAACACTGGACTCTACCCAGTTCAGTTTTAAGGGCAGATCATGCCTCCTAAACCTGGTGGACTTCTTTGAGACAGTTACCAAGGCTATAGACTAGGGAAAGGTGGTACACACAGTCTACCTAGACCTCGCAAAGGCCTTTGACAGTAATCCCCTTTCTGGTATTATAGACAAGCTCACCAGCCTGATCATAAACCCCTATGTCACTAGATGGGTTGCCAACTGGCTCATGTACAGAACTCACATGATGAGAGTTGCGGGAACTATGTTCGACTCTAAACCGGTTACAAGTGGCGTTCCCCAGGGCTCAGTCCTAGGGACCCCTCCTGTTCGGCATATACTTCTGAGGTACAGGCAAGCACAGGACTATGGCTGATGAAGTTCGCAGACGACTGCAAACTAGGGGCTATAATTGACTCTCTGGCTAACACAGACATCCCCCAAAAGGGTCTCCCTGAGACAGATACCTGGTGTCAAAATCATGGCCTCAAGCTAAATGCCAAAAAGTGCATAGTCATCCTCTTTGGGAAAAAAAAGTACCCACAAACTACCACATAGATGGTAGTCCCCTAAATACGGAAGGCATAATAAGGGATCTGGGGACCCAAGTAGATAGTAATCTTTCCTTTGATAATCACATTGCCAAAGTGGTTAGAAAATCCTTCTATGTGACCCACCTAATCACAAAAGGGTTCGCATCCAGATCAAAAGAGGTTATTGTGCCCCTCTACTCATCAGACCCGTCATAGAGTACAATGTCCCATTTGGGATGTACCTTACAAGACACCTGCAACAGCTGGAAAGACCACAGAAGTACCTCACCAAGAGGATCACTGGCCTCAAACAGATGCCCTGTGCAGCTCGACTGAAGAAACTCCAGCTGTACTCAGTTGCATACCGCCTACTCAGAGGTGATCTCTGCCTGACATACAAAGCCATGTCCAACACAGAATTGATGGACATGCTCCACCTAAATAAACACACATCCCCTCGAGCCACACGATCTAGGGATCTAAACCTCACCACAACAATAAGTAGGATGTGCAGGAGGGATAGATTCCTGTCCCAAAGACTTCCCATGCTTTCGAACAAGATTCCAGTCTACATTAGGCAGAGCTCCTCACTAACACTCTTCAAGAGAATCCTTGATGAGTGGATGGGAAAACGAAAGTTTACCCCAGGGATCACTTCAGTGGCTCTGCTGGACAGAGGCACAGGGAACTAATCTAAGGGGGTGGCGAAAGCCAACACATTCTGACTAGGCTTATAAATGCCTTCGGGCAGATAGCCTAGTACCTACCTATGAACCAATGAACTTATGAAAGAACAAATCATGGCGATCAATGATACCATTACGCAACATCCATGCTTCCATCTACTTTGCATGGAATGGTATGACTGCAACACCAAAATAGATAAGCACGTCACCCAAAGCACCCAGAGAAAGAAGAAAAAATTAAACAGAGACTGGCAGCAATATCAAGAGAACAAAGCTTTCCCGATACAAACGAACCAAAGAAACCAAGACAACAGCAACTTGGAATCCCCTTCGGGGACGCCAAACACGGGAAATGACAGGACCCAGCAAACAACGCCAAATCGCCAATCCAGAAGAAACACTCCATGTGGAAGCAACTGGCGAGCAGAGACCACTCCCAACAGAAACGCCAACCACCTTACTGCACCCTGCAGGACAGCACCCCCTAATCCAACCTCAGCCGAGCGGAACGAGATGCCAACACAAATGCCACCCACAACCAACAACGAGAATTCTTTTTTATCCAGGGGGACACAAGTAAAACCCCCAGGCCCCTACCACACTCCCCAATGAGGGAGAGGCAGAGGCCAACGAGGAGGCAGAGGGAGACCCAACAACAGAGGGAGACCTCACCACCACCACCCGAACACTCGGGAGCACGAAGCACTAAGTTCAGGTAATGGTCAATACACTGCTGCAGCAACTAACCCTGCAATAGGAGACTGCACATATGCTAACAACAATGTGTATAACCTATCAGACATACCTCTAGATACGAGTACGTGCGAGTTACTGAATAAAGGACTTAACTTTATTCTGGCTCAACGAACCAAAACTACAGATGTGGTACCAGATCTCAAACTTTACTGTCGAAAACTTAACCTGAAGCACTGTTTCAATAACAAAAAATTTGACCACAGTGTACCTGAAACTGCGTCAGAATTTTCCCCCACAGGATCTTACCTGCGGGAAAAGACAAGGACACAGCAAGCAATACTCATGCCCTCTGCTGGGGCAGTTGGACTTAGTTCTGAACGCGGGTACAAGATGCACAATAGGTCTATAGATATGTTTAATTTCACCATTTACAATGCTAGTAACAGTGTTAATAATATTGCATGTAATCAGCCTATTATGAACACCAATAACACCATAAATGAAGTTAGTTATTACAAATGTTGATAATGTAGAAATGTAACCTCTCACTACGCCTCAAGACTCAGAGGTGGTAGAGCGCACGGGCAAACAGGGGCAGTCAGCAATGAGCTTTTCAGTGTGACTAATGACAAGAGGTTAGTCTTAGCAAATGGGTCAGCATACGCTCAGAATTCAGAGGGCAATGTAATATACGCTATCACGCACTGTTGAATGGCCGTGACGTGAATCAGGAACAGGCCGATAATAGGCATACATTCCCAGAAATGGTAATAGTAACAGAGGAGCAAAATAGAGGCCAAGCCTGCCCCTCAGTAGGTGACCTTACACAACTTCTCCTAGTGAATACCACTAGCCCAGCAGGACAAACTACCCCTACCAGAATAACAGCCACAGATCGCAGCAATGAAAGAACAGTGAAACCAAACCACCCGTGCAGTATACTGACCAGCACCCTTGATAACAAATACATGCACAGGCAAAACGAATCAGATCAGCTCTCACTAGGTGAGTGCAAAACGCGCTACAACCAGATTCCCCCAACAGCAAGGCTACACACCACAGCAGCGAGTCAACGATGACGAAGCAGGCCCTTCACTCCTAAAAAAGAAAAGCACGTATAACCCCTTACTCAATAATATCAACGTTTTCTATAAAATATGTGAAAACAAAATTAGAGAGCTCCTACAAAACAAACCCCGGTATTTTAGGAGCAGTCTCAATGGCATAGAAAAAGCAAGATTACATGAGATCTGCAATGCCAAACAGCTTAAGATAATGAAAGCTGATAAAGGAGCAGGAATCGTAGTGATGAACTACGTGAAGTATAACAATAAAATGTTACAAATACTGTCGCAAGACCAAAGCCACCAGAGATCAGTAAGGATGAAGTGCTGAGTAAATTTAAAGAGATTGACTCAACACTCCTCAAACTAGCATGCCAAATTTCAGAGGAGGAATTTGAATTCATGGCAGTCGACTCTCCCGATGTAGGCAAACTATTTGGCATCCCCCAAGATCCCCAAAAATCAAGTTGACCCCCCTTGTAGACACATAGTGTCTTCCAAAAGGACGAAAACGGAGTTTATTTCCAAACTTCTTGATTACTACTTTAACCCACTAGTGCAGAGCTCAGACTACTACCTTAAGGACTCGTGGGAGTTTCTCAACGAGCTCTTCCAATTCCAACACAGCCACAAACACAACAATGTCTCCCTATTGACGTTGGATATAGTGGCACTCTACCCCAGCATACCTCACACACAAGGTATCAACTTAGTCCATAGATACCTACTCAGGCTAGTTCTCGAGAACAACTTCTCCTTCAAGGGCAAGATCTACCAGCAACTCAAAGGAGTTGCTATGGGAGCCAAAATGGCCCCTGCATACGCAAATCCCGTCCTCAGTGCCTGGGAAGCAGACTCCCTTACCACATTAGAAGGGTTTGAACATGTAGCGTACTACAAATGTTACATAGGTGACATGGTCATGCTGTGGAAAGCGAGCACACCAGAACTGGACAATTTCCTAACAAAACTCAGAGAGTATCCAGTTCCTAGACTTTACAATAGCAGGACAAGGACCCCAAATTAATTCCTTGATGTCACCCTAAGCTGGGACGAAAACACGCACACGTTCACGTCCACACTGTATAAAAAACCAACCCACAAAAACAACCTGTTAGAAGCCAGCACCCTGGCTTCATGCAAAAGAATGTTATGAAAGGACAGTATGTGCACCTCAGTAGACTAGTCAGTGACGATAAGCAATTTGTGGTGGAAAGCAATAAACTAAAATCCCTCTTCCTTGAAAAACTATACTCAGCCCACCTAGTGGACAAAGTAGCTCACAAAGTAACTAAACTTAGACATGGTAATCATCGCCCTATTTTGATCTACGGATTCAACAAACTAGACAAAGATAAATCTCAGATCCCCAGGTTCCCACTACCAATATCCGTTGATGCCAAAGCAATCAAGAGGACAATCAACAATAACTGGGACATCCTAGACTGCAGCCCAGAGCTGCAAAAAGTACTAGGATTCCCAACCCCAATTCACCTACAAAAAAATGAACTCTCTAAAAGATGTTCGAATTTCATTGCCCTAGCATAGAAGCATCCAATTCTGCCCAGCAGCCCAGGTCACACCCATGCAATAAATGCATCTGCTGCCAATATATCCTGACAGGTAACAACCTCACAATTGGTAAAAAGACGAAAGTGATCTACTTTAAAGAAAGTTATGACTGCAACACCACCAACGTGGTGTACTGCAGCAAGTGTGAGCATTGTAATGCATTTTACATTGGAATGACCACTCATAGGCTTAGTGACAGGGTTAAAGAACACTACCAAGCCATTAGGCGAGGAGACACCACCAACGCACTTGCGAGACATGCCCCCCAATGTAAGCACCCCACCAAAATTTAACTTTCTGGTCCTCGAAAAAGTTAATTTAGTGGAAAATCCAGCACTCCACTAGAACTAAGAGAACTCAAATAACAGATAGAATTAGGTGCAGCCACCCCACCAGGACTCAGTGGCAGCCTCAACATAAAGTGCCTTTTAAAATGGATTAGATAAAATGTAAGGTTTTATGCATTAGATAAAGTGCATCAGATAAAAGGTCTGGTAAAATGGATCAGAGTAGGTTCCACGCCTCTCAAACTACGCTCAAATTACCCTCACATCACCAATGAGTCAAGAAGGTATTTGCATAATAGTACTTAAAGTAAGTTGAAATGTTACACAGTAGATTTCTGAAGAAGTTCAAATTATTTTAAAAAATAAGGAAGCGAACGAAAGCGCTCAAATATACCTCTGACTCCTGTGTTATATCTTCCTCTTGGATCGACCAGACCACATCAGTGTTTTAACAGTTTTTAAATCCTGGGAATAGTGTCTTCTTGTCTTACAGTAGTACGCGCACCACTGTCAGATCATGGAAGAGCACATGGACAGAATAAGTGTAGACAGTCAAGATTTATTTGATCTGTTGCAGTATAGCATTCCAGTGAACATGGCATCCCTGGCCTGCTCTCTATCACCAACTTCTGCAATTCAGAAAATATCCTCAGAGAGTGGAATGTCCTGGGAAACAGCCAAATAACAGGGAACCTCAGGACTACGCCACAAGGACAGAGAACAGAAGGCGGCAGCACCAGAGCAAGCCTCATCAAACATTTCCTAGGGACTAGCGAAAGTAAGCCCCTCGCGAATTACAAACAAGCAGCACAAGACAGAGACGCGATGAACAACACCGCAGCAGAAGATCGTATTATTACATTAGCGGACTGCAAATTTCTCATCTACAAACTAGAGAAACTACTCACCAATTATAAAAATATAGAATTTGACTGCCACTATCTAGCCAAATACATAGAACTGGAAATTGTACCCAAAGGTATACGCATATACAAAATACCCAATGGCATACAAACCAGTGACGCCTCCTACAAAGAACTTTGTAAAATTTGCAATGAGGCAGGCATCAAAGCCATGCAAGTACTGATCACAAACAATAAACGTAAACTAACTGAACTGAAAGAATCTAAGTGGCATTTCTCAGATCTGCTCAGAGTTAGTGCGGAATGGCACAAAATACACTGAACCGACCAATATAGCTAACATCCTGGCAGGCAGTTTCAGTGCAAACTTAACCCTCTCTCACCCCCAAAAGGGTTCATAACTATACCAGAAGAATGTATTGCCCCTGAAATCACAGACACTCTGGTTAAAACAGCCCTCTCCAAAGCCAAAAACACAGCATCAATGGGACCGGACAGTGTCCCAGGCTGAGTCCTACATGAGCTCAAAGATGAACTAACCCCTCACCTAAACACACCGTTGAAATTCAGCCTCTCCACAGGCTACATGCCCACAAAGTGGTGCACAGCAACGGTTATTCCACTCCACAAAGGTGGAGCCACAACGGAGTCCGGGAACTATCGCCCTATAAGCCTGACTAGCTTCGTCTGCAAAGCTGTGGAGCACATCATCATGGATCTCATTAACAGAGACATTGGAAACCTCCAGACACTGGACCCTACCCAGTTCGGCTTTAAGGGCAGATCATGCCTCCTAAACCTGGTGGACTTCTTTGAGACAGTTACCAAGGCTATAGACGAGGAAAAGGTGGTCCACACAGCCTACCTAGATCTTGCAAAGGCCTTCAACACCATTCCCCACTCAGGTATTATAGACAAGCTCACCAGCCTGAACATAAACCCCTACGTCACGAGATGGGTTGCCAACTGGCTCATGGCCCGAACCCACATGGTAAGAGTTGCGGGAGCTAGGTCTTACTCTAAACCGGTTAAAAGTGGTGTTCCCCAGGGCTCAGTCCTGGGACCCCTCCTGTTCGACATATACTTCTCAGAGGTACAGGCAAGCACAGGAGGACTATGGCTGACCAAGTTCGCAGACGACTGCAAACTAGGGGCTATAATTCTATAACTGACTCTCCGGCTGACACACACATCCTCCAAAAGGGTCTCACTGAGACAGATACCTGGTGTATATACCTAATAAATTCATCTATAATCTCCTCTTGTCCATCCCATAAAATAAATGTATCAAGAAATCTAGTGTAATATCTGATATATTTATAATATTGACTCTTAAATATGTTTTCTATTTCCCAATCTAACATCACTAGATTGGCATAAATTGGAGCACAGGCAGCTCCCATTGCCACAACCACGAGTCTGTCTATAAAACTCCCCTTCAAAGAAAATGGAATTGTAATCTAATATAATACTTACTAATTCCATAATTATGGAAGTATGTTCCCAATCTAAGTTAGAATACTGTTTAATACTGTTGTAGAAGCTGTCCAATCCCTGTTCCTTAGGGATGCATGAAAATAAATTAATAACGTCTGTCGAAATGTATACCAATCCTTCCTTCCATAACTCAGGTGTTAAATTCCCTAAAAACATCCACGAATCTTTAATTAAGTGTGGAATTTTACTGCATATGTGTTTTAACCAGGTGTCAATTACAACACCCATAGGGAATGTCTTAGAATGACTACCTGATATGATAGGTCTAAATGGGGGATCTATATAGTTTTTATGTACTTTTGGCACTCCAACAAAAGTGGCTAATATAGGATAATCCACTTTCATATAGTTATACAGGTCAATAATAATTCTTCCATCTAACATTATATCATCTAGAAACATATTTATACGCCTATATCCAATATTAATCTCATTCATAGATACTGTAGTGTAATTACCAGAGTCAACTAATATATTATACATTTTATTGATGTACTCCTCTTGATCATATATTACAATTCCTCCCCCCTTGTCAGGCTTCATTACTCGTATTGATCGATCAGCTGTTATACGTTCCAATAAGGCTAATTCTTCCTTATTCAAATTACTACTATAAGTACTTACTTTTTTGTTCTTGTGTTCATTCACATGTATACTGTTCTTTAACATATAAATACCTCGAGTTACTAATTTCTCATGTAAAGCTACGTGTGGATGACTGGGGGGATGAAGGTGCTTTTTTTCTTTAGCTTGCTGTTGTCCACCTTCCTTGGTACATTATTATAATAAATAGCTACATTTAATTTCCTGAAATATTTTTTTATCTCAGTAATGCTATCTACTATCCTAAATTTGTTACTCGGAACAAATTTCATACATTTGGAAAAAAAAGTGTAAAAACTTCATTGCTAATTTCCATATCTGTATAATTAAAAATATTGAACTCATTTTTTTTTATGTATAATATTATTTGTGTTAACATTGTTTGCGCTACGTCTATTATCGTTGCTGTCAACAGAACCTTTATCATGGTTCATAAAATTGCTGTCAGATGTTAAAGTTAATATTGTTCCCTCATTGAGTGTGGATGTGGATACCATCCTTGTCTCCCCCCCGTTCTGTTTTCCCTCCATTTCCATTTTCTCTACCAGTTCGTTCTCGTGCCTTGTTTCCTTCCCCCATAAAAATTTCCCTCTTTGCGATATACTACATTATCATACTCCATTTTTTTTAAATCATCCATTCTGTTGGAATATCCCATCCCTGTTTTCCATTGATATGCCATTCTATTTTTATAGTCATTCAAGTCCCTCGACAACTTCTTATGCTTCCTTTGTATAATACTTTCAGCTTTACGGTCAGCTTCTCTAAACTGTTTATGGTATAAATTCTCCCACTGTTCAAATAGTAAATCCTCACATATTGTTTTATTTAATTTCTCAACCTTGTCAATATGTTTACACAATTTCTCATCTTTTCTTACTAATAGCTTCATAAACTCAAAGCCAAATTGATTGAACAGTGTTTCAAACTCATTACAGTTCTGTTCATCCATCTCTATACCCATTGTTTTTTTAAAAAATCTAAGACCCTTAGGCACCAGTTTCAAAGATAAACATTGATTTAGATACACCAAAATAAAAACGGTTAGGGCGAAGCACAGCTCACAGCTTGTATGTCCAAGAAATCCAAACATTCATAAAGGCTGAAACATCCAGAGCGTACTTCAAGGACACGAAGCAATAAACAAATCCATAGAAAGTAAAAACACAGCTTTAATACCAGAAGTAAAACACAGAGTTAGCGCTTTCACCTTTCGGCTTCATCAGACTCAATAAAATAACACAAACTACAGAGTCTTAAATATCCCCAAAGGCAGGAAACACTAATGAAATCAGCTGTTAGTGTCCAATTAGTATCTAATGGAGAGGGCTAAACATAAACAACTATACTAAACAAAGTGCTATTCAGTAAAAAATACATATAAATAAATAAATACAGAAATAATAATAATAAAGCATAAAAATGCTATAAAATACTAATGCTGATTTAATGTATATAATACACATATAAAAATGTATATAAAAAAATATATATATATAATAAATATACAAATGCATCTAAAAAACATAAAAGACCCAAGCTTTATGAGCATGATGTGCAAAAACTAGGATGCACATCATGGTACTTCAGTTATATACTTTTAATTTTCTCATTCTCAGAAAGGGCTTTAAGGACAATTTAGAGTTCAGACCTGGAGAAATATCAGATCTGAATCTCATAATCCACACATTCTCTCTACTCTCAGTTATACTCCTTATATCACCTCCTCGATTAGTAACTTGAATAATATCTATAATCCTGAAATTAAAACTATGTGTCTCGTTAGTTTCCAAAACATGTTTAGCTAAAGCATTCAGCTTATTTTTCACTCTGATGTTGTATAGATGTTCACGCATCCTATCCCTCAAGCACCTGTTTGTCTTGCCTATATAGAAAGACGAGCAGGTGTTACAGGAGGCCAAATATACTAAATCCCTGGACATACAATCATCTCTAACCTTAAAATGAAATGGAGTTAAGGAAACAGGATGGATGAAAATATTGTCAGAGTTAATAAAAGCACAAAAATTGCATTTCCCACATTTCCTGGTACCAAAAGGAGTGACTATAGAGGTATCATTAATGGTGCGTTTATCACAAAGTAATCTCTTGATATTTCTCTTATTTTTATATCTAAACTGTGGAACGTCACCAATAACCCCTTTAATATGTGGATCAACCATAAGAATGTCCCAATGTGTTCTCACTATGTCTTTAATGGCACCAATATCTTTGGTATAAAACATAGAGAATGCAGGATAACTATCTAATTTTTGAACAGCATCAGTAGAACAAGCTAATGGAGTGTTCTCTAAATGACTGTCTGCAAAGTACGGAGCTGCTGCTCCAGACCTAGATTCAGTGAGTCCATTCATGCCACTCAAAATATCCGTGGCATTGTATCCCCTCTGGGTAAGTCTATGATCTAAATCTGACAAATCATGGAAAAAGCCATCCCCAGTAGGATTGTACCTAGAAACCCTCATACTCTGCCCTTTGACTATATTATTAAAGATAAAGCCGGGATGCATACTACAACAATGTAAAATCGAGTTCCTATGACAAGGTTTTCTATAGACACCAGTGTTAATGATTCCATTGGTGAGTCTCTCAACATATACATCCAAAAAAGGTATACTTGTGTAGGACATTTCATAGCTCAGCTTAAGATATTCAGTGCAATTATTCAAATAAGATGCAAAAGTTACAAACTCATCCTGTGTGCCACTCCAGAGCAGGAAAAGATCATCTACGAAACGTCTATAAAGAGGCGTTATTTAAAGCAAGCGTGACAACACATATATCTAGATTCCCAAACGGCCATAAAAAGGTTGGCGTAGCTATTGGCACAGGATGTGCCCATAGCTACGCCATCCAGTTGAAGGAAGAATTGTTCCTCAGAACAAAAAACATTAGCATTCAATACAATATCTAAGAAAGTAATTATTAATCCAATCTTGTCAATGGCCAAACTAGAATGTCTCTCCAAATAATAACGAATCATGGCTATACCCTCGCTATTTGGAATAATGGTGAATAAGGATTTAACATCCATAGTCACAAATAACAAGTCACCATCACTCGTTGATCCTTTCAAATGGTCATACAAATCTATCAAAAACTGTTTGGTGTCCCTCAATATGTATTCATTTGAGTCAACCAATGGTCTCAAATGTTTTTCAATATATAGAGTGAAGGGTTCAGTTAACCACCCACTACCAGCAACAATAGGTCTGAGGGGTGGAACGAGTGGATCCTTGTGAATTTTCGGTAAGCCATGTATTAATGGAATAAGTGGATCGGTAACTTTAAGAAAAGAGAATAAGGACATATCTATCACTTCTCTCTCCAATAAATCATCCAATATAGAATGTATCTTGTTCGTATAGTTAGATACAACATGTGCAGGTATGGATTTATAGAACTTACAATCACTCAGCATATTATTCATGCTGGAAATATAGTCACAGGTGTTCATCACAACAATACCCCCACCTTTATCAGCAGGTCTTATAGAAATCTCAGAATCATTCCTGAGCGCTGATAGTGCTCGCCTCTCCATGTATGTTAAATTGTCTTTCTTTCTATATCTGACTTCTCTCATCTGGTATAAATCATTTTCTACCATCCTGCTGAAAGCTTCCAATAAAGGGGGAGTGGTCGGAGTATACATGCTGGGTCTCCTGAAGACATTACCTGGAGGGGGAGCTCTAATATTACAATGAAAATTTAGTTTCAAGGATAGATTTACGTACATAAAGTTTAAAATCACGTAAAGATTCCTCAAGCGTGCTATATGTAGTCGGAATGAAAGACAAGCCTTTTGATAGGAGAGATATTTCACCAGTGGTTAAAGTTCTAGAGGACATGTTAAAAACTAAGTTTTCCCCTTCTCCTCCCACATTTTCTTGATATTCCTGTTCCTGTCTACTGACAGTTTTCTTTTTTGTCTCCCTGTACTCTCTAATCTCCCTCTCCCTTCCCTTTGTTCGTATCTGATGGGAAAAGGATGTGATTTATCAAAGACAAGGGGAGAAACACCCAAACTGGTAATAGTGCTGCCAGAAGCAACAAAAGACCTAGTGGTTTTACTCCTGACAACAGGTTCCAGCACAGGAGGAATATTAGTGTTAATGTCAGTTATAGGAGCTGTATCCAACACAGTAGAGTTAGTGTCACTGACAAGATTAGAAACACATGTAACAGAGCAACCATTAACACTAACAGAAGTGGCAGAACTACCATTCATATTGGTGCTAGTATCACTGTTGATATCATGTTTAGCAATTTTGTTAACATCCTGTCTGCTAGTAGACCCAGAAACAACTGGTCTACTATTAGTAGTTGGAGCTGGCTCAATGTCAAGTTGTCGTTTGAAAGTCCTCATAGAGGAAACAGAATTGTTAGAAACATTATTGTTATTATTCTGAATAGTCCCTCTATCATTACGTGGCCAAGTGAAAATATGGCCCTGTCGGAAATCCAAAATATCTCTGTGCAATTTACTCTTCTTCTGATCGAGCAGCCTTCTTTCATATTGGTTAACATTGTCCAATAAACTGTTAAAATGGTTGTCTAAGAGGCTGCTCGGAAAGTGTTGCAACAAACGTTCTTGTTTCTTACTAATATTGGCTCTAAGTTCATCTTCAATAGGTCCAAAATACTCATTTAGAAGTCGCATGTAGCTGAAGCTTACCTCGATATTGAGTTGTTGCCAACGGAATAATAACTCAGGGTGACTGGTTCCAGTCGTCGGCATCTTTAAAATCCTTAAACCCCTGGGAATAATCTTCCGTTGTAGGCATACATCAAAATGCAACCTTTGCATCTGCATCCTCTTCAGTTTAAAAAACTCTTGTTCCATATCTTCTAAAGTCACACGCAGCTCTTCACGATCCACGGAGCCGATGTCATCATCCAGCGACTCACTGGGTTCTTGGTAAAGTGCTAGTGGATTAACGCGTTCACGTAGACACTCAGAAAATCTGTCAATGGCTGAGGTTGTAATACCGGTCAAGTTCACCGGAACATCAGTAGATGAATCATTAGGTACATGGTGTTTCAAAGTATATGGTAGTTCAATTTGCTCAGATGCTGTATCTGCCATGCCCCTGCTACAAAACGAACAGCAACCAGATAAACCAACCAAGAGAAGTAAGCAGCAGGGTAAACGCCCTATCCAGGCAGCAAATCCAAATAAATACACCAAAATAAAAACGGTTAGGGCGAAGCACAGCTCACAGCTTGTATGTCCAAGAAATCCAAACATTCATAAAGGCTGAAACATCCAGAGCGTACTTCAAGGACACGAAGCAATAAACAAATCCATAGAAAGTAAAAACACAGCTTTAATACCAGAAGTAAAACACAGAGTTAGCGCTTTCACCTTTCGGCTTCATCAGACTCAATAAAATAACACAAACTACAGAGTCTTAAATATCCCCAAAGATGGGAAACACTAATGAAATCAGCTGTTAGTGTCCAATTAGTATCTAATGGAGAGGGCTAAACATAAACAACTATACTAAACAAAGTGCTATTCAGTAAAAAATATATATAAATAAATAAATACAGAAATAATAATAATAAAGCATAAAAATGCTATAAAATACTAATGCTGATTTAATGTATATAATACACATATAAAAAATATATATATAAAAAATATACAAATGCATCTAAAAAATATAAAAGACCCAAGCTTTATGAGCATGATGTGCAAAAACTAGAATGTACAGCAAATCATGGTACTTCAATTATATACTTTTAATTTTCTCATTCTCAGAAAGGGCTTTAAGGACAATTTAGAGTTCAGACCTGGAGAAATATCAGATCTGAATCTCATAATCCACACATTCTCTCTACTCTCAGTTATACTCCTTATATCACCTCCTCGATTAGTAACTTGAATAATATCTATAATCCTGAAATTAAAACTATGTGTCTCGTTAGTTTCCAAAACATGTTTAGCTAAAGCATTCAGCTTATTTTTCACTCTGATGTTGTATAGATGTTCACGCATCCTATCCCTCAAGCACCTGTTTGTCTTGCCTATATAGAAAGACGAGCAGGTGTTACAGGAGGCCAAATATACTAAATCCCTGGACATACAATCACCTCTAACCTTAAAATGAAATGGAGTTAAGGAAACAGGATGGATGAAAATATTGTCAGAGTTAATAAAAGCACAAAAATTGCATTTCCCACATTTCCTGGTACCAAAAGGAGTGACTATAGAGGTATCATTAATGGTGCGTTTATCACAAAGTAATCTCTTGATATTTCTCTTATTTTTATATCTAAACTGTGGAACGTCACCAATAACCCCTTTAATATGTGGATCAACCATAAGAATGTCCCAATGTGTTCTCACTATGTCTTTAATGGCACCAATATCTTTGGTATAAAACATAGAGAATGCAGGATAACTATCTAATTTTTGAACAGCATCAGTAGAACAAGCTAATGGAGTGTTCTCTAAATGACTGTCTGCAAAGTACGGAGCTGCTGCTCCAGACCTAGATTCAGTGAGTCCATTCATGCCACTCAAAATATCCGTGGCATTGTATCCCCTCTGGGTAAGTCTATGATCTAAATCTGACAAATCATGGAAAAAGCCATCCTCAGTAGGTTGATTTAGATAGGCATTATCAATTTTAATGCCTCTAATTACATTAAGATGTTTGTATATTAAGTCACGTAAAATACCATGACAGTCATCATTGTTAACATTTCTACTTGTTTCATTGCGACTGGCTTTATCAAAACACACATCAGCAGTAATAAAATTGTCCAATCTATTACTGACACCATTCATGCTTTTATATATATATATATTTATATTATTTTTAGACCATATAGGCACTGTTGTTTTACAAAATGTAGGAATGCACTTGGATTAAGAAGGAACGTATTATTGAATGACAGCAATTTGTTTTACTGCACAGCAGCATTACATGACAGTTTAAATGAACAAATACATTATAATTCTTTAGTTTTTAAAAAATTATTTAAGTTTCAAAAGTATGGTTCTAATGTATTTATTAATTCTGGATAGATATGTATGAGTTACATCAGTAATTCAGATGGTAATAAATATACGAATTAGTTATACTTATGTTATAAAAATGTAGAGATCTATTTCTTTAAATCGACATTTAGGAATTGCGCCAAATTGTGTTAAAATAGAGATGATTAAAATGGTTAATTGATTCTGATGAAGTCCACATGCTGGTGGATGAAAGCTCTTGATCCGTATTTATGGAATAAGTTTTAATTGGTTTTAAACGCTATTTCTGATGTGAGCTGTGATTTTCAATTAAAGGAGATATATATT
>NC_056725.1:597868688-597976329 GCF_019279795.1 Protopterus annectens | reverse complement strand
TCATTGTGGGCACGGACATGGTACCTGTGCCTGGCAGGGGTGCTACGGACCGTATCCGGTACTAACCCAGACTGGGTACTGTCATCGGAAGTGGGTATGTGTTGACTGGACACAGTTCCCTGTTGGGACTGTCCAGAGCCACATGCACGTGGTCTCCTGGGGTGTCCTGATGACAGCACTAACCCAGCATTGCTGGGGCTGCTGCTGGCACTTGAGGTGCGTGAGTGGGCCTGTTGTCATCCGTGGCGACTGCCAGCTGGTGCTGTTGCCGGCATACGGCCACGTCGATGCCTCAAATGCACACCATCACCCTAGCCCATGGACATCTGGTTGTGGAGCAGCTGTTGTATGTCCCCACAACGTCTGTCAACAACATCTGTGAAATTACGAATAGCATTCGCAATGTCATGCATGCCATCTGTCATGGCTGTGCGACATGCTGTCAGCTCCCTCAGACCCTGTCTGGTGTACCTTTCCATATGCGCCTGTGCCTGCATAACAGTCCGAAACATAGTGGAGGTTGACATACCTCCTTGGGCACGTCGGCCAGAGTGCACGGCCATGGATGCCCCCACGAGAACCCATGGGCGACTGTCTGCGTGGTACCATTGGAGGACCCTGCTCATGGCTGCTTTGTGGGGATTCATGTACCACAGGTACCACATTACCCTGATCTGTGCCCAATGCATACTGTCCATCACCTAGGGACAATGGTGACAAAGGATGTAACGGCGGGATGACTGTGCGCATTGAAGGGGTTGACAGCTGTGTACTGTCAATTGGCTGACAAATGGCGGACCCAGACACACCTTCCTGCACCATTATAGACATTTCCTCATCATCAGTACCTGGGGCACAGGATTCAGGTTCCCTGCTGCAGGTCACCAGAGCAGCACCAGAACCTACGGGAGGAAAACAGGGAATACAGATTACAATCTCAAGACATATTTTATGGTGATGCACTTCAATACAAATGCACACATTCAGAAATGGACACATGCACTCATGGACACACACACATGCACACATGGGCACAGGCACATTTGCACACATGCACACCCCACAGTACACACACCCATCAGTACTGAGTTACACTACTCTTACTGGTAGTAACTTGAGTACTGCAGGTATTATTAAACACACTCACCAGCATGTATACTACTGAGTTACACTACTCTTACTAGTATTATAAATAGTTTTTCAGGTAATGATAAACACACTCACCAGCATGTATGGCCTGCCTCGTTGCTAGATGGGAGGGACCTGGAAATATGAAGAAAGTAATGTCAGTGGGCACAAGTGTGCCATTGTTTTTGCATATGATACAGTACAGTAGTACACCAGTTCCCTTATACACATCAGCTGCTCATAATGCCAATATCACACATGCACAATTACATATCATGATGACAGATACATACCACGTGCACACCTTATGCATGCATAAAGTAACAGTGTACAGAACAGTCATATGTACATATGGCATCTTACCTGCATGCTCAGTGTCTTGCTGCTGTGTGGATCCAACCTCCATCAGGATGCAAGTCTGATGCTGTTGTTGTTCTGGGGCTGGATCCACGACACTTAGCGGTAGCCCCTCCTGTCTGGTGAGGGGGGATGTGTGGCCACCCCCCCACCTGTGGCAACCTGTTGCCTGCGGATATCTGCAGCACGCTGGCGGACATTTCTAATCAAATCACTGCAGTGATGTCTCACTTGCTCATATGTCCTAACATGCATGCCAACATCATTTATCCTGCTGACAAGGTTTGCCACAGTGCAGACCTCTCCTGCTGATTCTGGGTGGTGCGTGAAAACAGGATGGCATAGTCATGCACCAGGCTCTGGTGGATCACTGTCCTCTGCAGCAGAGTATGCAGGGTTCCTTTTGGAGCCATATCCCCTGGAAAGTACACAAACAGGATATCAGCAGAGTATGTCAGCAATATATGGTACACAGTCTATACATGAAGTATTAAATTGTAGTTATTACTGCTTGGTTGTAACTTGATTAAAGTGTAGCTATCATTCTAAGTCTTTTGGTTTAAGCACTTGGCCTTCAGACCAGTTGTTTTACATTAGGAAGGTTTGTGGCAAGCACTGTGGTGGCAGGACAGGTAGCTTTCATCCTTCTAAGTTGGGAACTGCTGATTGAGAGCCCAGTGTCCAAGTGTATTAGTTCTGGTATAAGCAGTTGGCCTTCAGGCCAGTTATTTAACATTAACAAGGTTTGTGGTCTGCACTCTTGTGTGAGAATAGGCTGTACTCTGCCATTCATAGCTGGGAACTTCTGGTTTAAGGTCTATAGTGCCTGCATATTTGAACTGTATCTTACTGACATTGGTACACCTTGTTTGCTGTAGCATGCACTACATCCAAGCCTCCTGAATCTAGCTTTGTTTATATGCTTGTTATTTGTTAGCTTGTTATTTCACTGGTACGCTAATTCCACATAATACACAGCTTCTCAGCACTTCTGTGAATCACTATTGATATATGCATTGCTTACTGTACTTATTTCCTTGTTACACTTGAAAGAAAGTGACTGCTTGTCGTTTTTGCATTTAGTTAATTGTAACACATTGCATTTGAGTTACCCGGCACTTGCTCAATGAAGCTATTATATCAGTCAGCAGTAGAAATTAATATCAGTACACCCTCACTCCCCACTGGACCTTGTTTTAAATTATTACCGAATTCACAATAGTATTCTAGCATGTCCAAAGGTCAGTTGTCAATCTCCTCTCCAGTCCAGCTGGTGAGTGTGGTAATCCAGAGGCAATGTTATAACAGCCTCATGTACACAGACAGCCCCCTCCTCCTAACAACAAATTCAAACACATGTGAGTGATGCAACCATATACCAAACTGGAGGCTAGGCTGTCTCTACTCAATACTGCCATAACCAGTCAGGAGGAGAAGGAAACCACACTCACTACAATTCCAGTCTCACATAGACCTACCATGACAGCAAAACAAACACATAATCACACAAAAACATACTCCGAGGCTCAAAATAAAGATCTGCCTAAGCAGCAGAGACCTCCAAAGCAGACACCCAAGCAACCGCTACCCCAAAACAAAACACGTGCAACACATATCTCAAAAAGCCAATGTGCTGAACACTCACAGCCCTTAACAGTGAACAACACACCTCATACACATGTAATAGGTGACTCTATCATCAGGCACACTGACATCACGTTCACCAGGCTGAACGAGGAGAGGGTCACAGTGAGCAGCCTGTCGGGCACTATGACCCGCCACATAACACAAGCACTCAAGTCACTCCAAGGCAAGTACAAATATGACTCACTCATTGTCCATGCTGGTGTGAATGACCTGACACGTACCTCCCTGGACTACATGAAAAGAGACAGAAAGGAGCTCTCTGAGCATGTAGCCCAAGACAGTATGACCCTGACCTTGAGTAGCATCTTACCCTCACCAAGAATGATGCCTCAATATCAATGCAAGATGATCACTTTCAACAATTGACTGAAGTACTGGTGTCATTCAAAGGTGATCCAATGCCTGTTAGCTTGGGATGATATGCTGTACAAGCCACGATGCTTTGCTAGGGACAGCTTGCACCTGTCAACCCTGGGCTTTTGGATTTTGTCAAAGGCTCTTGCTACACCCATAGTGCCTTTATTAGGCAAGACTCATAAGGCAAACCCACATCCATAGGTATCACGAAGGATGAGGAACTAAGAGTAATGCTACTCAACGCCAGAAGTCTAAACCTCAAGATACACACACTCAAAACTCTACTTAGCATTATGGACATCGATATCTGTGCAGTAACAGAAACCTGGTTCAGGTTTCCCAAGAGCACACCAGCACTACCAGGTTATACCTGTTACCATTCTTGTCGGCCCCAACACTTGGACCAAACAACAAAGGAGGGGAGTATCAATATTCATCAAAGATACCCACACCTCCACATTGGTGGCAAAGTACCACATAGGTGTTAAGCCATTAAGTACAGAAGAAGTAATTAGGGACCTGGGAATCAAACTTGATAGCAATCTGTCATTTGACAACCACGTGGCCAAAATGGATTGAAAACATGTTATATAGCCCAGCTAATCATGAAGGGATTCACATGTACATCAGGGGAGGTCATGGTGCCTCTTTACTCATCCATCATCAGGCCTATAATTGAGTACAATGCCCCTTTTGGGATGTACCTAACCAGACACCTACAGCAACTGGAAAAACCCCAACAGTACCTCATCAAGAGGATCAAAGGGCTCAAACAGATGCCATATGCTGCCCGGTTAAAGAAAATCCAGCTGGAGTCAGTGGCATACTGCCTGTTCAGAGGCAATCTGTGCCTGATGTATACAGCCATGTCCAACCCAGAAGTAATGGACATGCTGCACCTCAGGAAATCA
The DNA here is from genome assembly GCF_019279795.1 of Protopterus annectens. Taxonomy (NCBI): domain Eukaryota; kingdom Metazoa; phylum Chordata; order Ceratodontiformes; family Protopteridae; genus Protopterus; species Protopterus annectens. Next base: position 597,971,929 of record NC_056725.1, on the reverse strand, counting down.
AAATCCCATACAGCCACACGCTCAAGAGACCTGAACCTTAGCACTGAAATACATAGGACATGCTGGAGGGAGAGATTCATAACCCAGAGGCTCCCTTCACTCTGTAATGAACTCACAGTACAGGTTAGGCAGAGTCCCTCATTGACTCTCTTCCATAGGAATCTGGATGAGTGGATGGGAGATCATAGTTGTACCCCGGGTATCACTTCTATGTCACTGTTAGACAGAGGCACAGTATACTAACCTCGGAAAAGGGCATAGCAAAATAAATTTTAATTGGGTGGCAAAAGACAAACACATTCTGGCTAGGCTTATCAATGCCCTAGGGCAAATAGCCTAGTATGAACCTATGAACCTATGTGCACTGCTATACTACTTCTGCCATATGTTGCATGTGTGTGTGTTGTGGGGATGCGGTAATGGCCAGATATTTCTGCACAGGCAACACTTCTGAAACACTCTGGGTGTTCATCCCAACATACTGTATGTGTATTGCCATCCAACACTGTGATGTGGACACACATTACTCAGCCTGGATATACATATCCCAACAACACCACAAGCACAGTACACTACCTTGCTATGTATGTATGTAATTACACAGTTATTCACTAGTTAGGACTATGATGCTATCCATGCAGCCCACTGGGCCAGTGGAAGCCACAACACACACTGCTGGCCCCTTTGCAAAAGCTTACCACAGACATCCCACATAGTGCATGTAATGTGCACACATATATCTAACCCAGACCGTATGCACACCACTTATTTATCCTGTCCAGTGGACTACAGATACAGGCACATTGTATAACAATAGCAGGAGGCTACTGCAGCACAGAGCAGATTCACATGAAGGCAAGGTATCTGTGGTCAGCAGTGGTAAGATGCTTTACATTCACCAAATGCACAGATATTGGCAACATTGTTGCAGACAGTTTAGGTGCAGGTATCCCCCCCATTCTCCTACACAAGTGGAATTAGTTATCACAGATGAATGTAACCTCCCTATCATCTCACATGTCCAGGTGAGGGCCACCCTCAACATTGCAGAACACACAGCATCACTGTTATACAATGGTATCCCTGGATGTGTGATACGTTCACCCCCTAGAGGACATAGCACCACATTACAGACTGATATTAAACCCTGGCCATACTACAGGATATGTACCTGAACAGTGCCATACATACACAGTGGTCCCACACCAATGAGGAGGAACCTCTACTGACCCTGGGAACTACTGCATCATATGCATAACTGGCCTTGTGTTCTAAGCTATGGAAGTTTTAAGTATGGAAGACATACAGCAATATTGCATATGTATATATATCAGGACTATGCATACACAACCTATCTCATGGACATACCTATAGATAGTGAACTATGATACATTTGGAGATTTCACAGTAAACACAGTATTAACCTGCTACTTTGCATTACCTGTGTTTGTGTCAGCTGTTGCTGTGTCACTGCTGCTAATTGCTGCTGCTGGTTTTGTTGCTGTGATGATGCAGTTTTTTTTTATCACTGCCTTTATTGCTTTATTTCTTTCTTTCTTTTTCTTTCTCTCTCTTTCTCTCTCACTTTCTCCGTCGGTTTGGTGCAATGAATGTATTGCATGTGTGGAGTGTTAGTACTGGATGCTTTTGTAGGTATCTGCATAGGTCCATGTGATGGCCTCTGCACCAATTGTAAGGCAGCATTTGCTAATTGCATGCAGCCAGTTCTGTACTGATTGCATGTCTCACTGTGATTTCAGGACAGTGCTATAAAAGGGTATGTGAGATAGGCATTGCCCTTTTAGATTGCAAGGGCGTGGACCATGCTGGTATGCTCTCGACAGTGTTCTGTGAGTGTGAAGGTTAGTAAGTCTCTCATGATTCATGCTGTGTTGTAAAGTCAAGTTGCTGCATTTCTCTCACCTGTTCCCTGTAGTGAGTGTGTATGCATACTGACAACTACAACTATATTTCCATATGTATTAATATATATATATATATATATATATATATATATATGTGTGTGTGTGTACATATACATACTTTCATATATGTACATTAGCTTACATTATTAAGTACAAGCTAACAATTAGCAGGGCTGTTTCTGCTAACACTAAACTACTATGGGAATCCAGTAATTTGGGCATTAAAAATCTACCTGACATGCTTTGGGTAGTACACATCCTATATTGCCTTTATCTTCATTCCTAATATTACATGTTATACTTATTTTAGCACTATATTCCTGTATGAGAGTCATGGCTTAGTGGTAGTTCATACAGACTAGTGTTACAATGGTCTTGTGGTAGGGCCTAATAGTATGCTTTTATTTTGCTTTCAAATTGAGTACAGGGCCTGTCAATCAAAGTGCTGAAGGCACCTTTAAGCAGTTAAAAGGGTTAGTAAGTCTCACAGGAGTCAGGCTGTGTTGTATATTCTGGTTGCTGCATTTATCTTCACTGTTTCCTGTAGTGAGTGTGTATGAATACTGACACCTACCACTATATTTCATCTGTATTACTATGTATATATATATATATATATATATATGTGTGTGTGTACATATACATACTTTTATATATGTACATTACCTTACATTATTATGTACAAGCTAACAATTAGCAGGGCTGTTTTTGTTAACACTAAACTAGTATGGGAATCCAGTAATTCGGACATTAAAAATCTACTTGACATGCTTTGGGTAGTACACATCCTATATTGCCTTTATATTGATTCCTACTATTACATGTTATATTTATTTTAGCACTATGTTCTTGTATGAGAGTCATGGCTTAGTGGTAGGTCATACAGACTAGTGTTACCAAGGTCCTGGGTTCGAGACTGACAGTGGGAATTTATTTTTCTTCCGAAATGAGTACAGGACCTGTCAATCAAAAGTGCCAAAGGCACTTTTAAGCACTTAAAATCAGGTCTGCGCTCGTTTGCGTGGAGCTCACGCATGCGCACTGGCGGTGAGCTCCGCGCACACAAGTGCACACACGCGTACACCTGCTTACAAGCGCTTAAATGTGCTTACTCTGGCACACACCCGTGCTATTTTCTTTGAAAGAAAAGAAAAAGGGGTGACAGGAAAGTGGTGAAAAAGGGGTCACAAAGAGGGTAAGACAGTAGGGAAACAAGCTTGGGATTTGCAGGAAGGATGTAGGTGAGGCCCATAGCTGCCCATGTCTTTCTCAGCAACAGCTGTGCATATGTATGTAATTTGGTGTGACATTTGAAACCTTCCACCCCTGAGAGAGGTGTCAGGACAACATTAATACCTGTTGTACAGCCAATTGTAATTAACAGTTTCAATGTCCAGCGGACATGTGTGCAACATGGACAGCTATGTCAGGTGAAGGTAGTTGGTATAGCTGGGGAGGTAGGTTGGGTAGGTTAACAGACAAGACGCATACAGGGGCGGTGTATGACACATGTGGGGGGGGTTACACAATTGATGGGGACGGAGGTTGGGATATCCAGCGCACATGAGCCCACAGATGGCAACAGTGGAACTGATATCTCCACCCATAGGCAGTTGCCACTGTTCCTTCACAGCCCAGGACAGGGCTGTGCTGGGGGCTGTGCAGGCGGGACAACGGGCATGCCCGTAAGCTGTGCCACCCGGGCCTCAAGCTGGCGTAGGGGCCCAAGAACAGAGTCTTGAATCTCCCTTTGCACCACAGACCGGACACCTTGGAGGGTGAGTGGACGGGCTCCTCCGGCCATGCTTGCAGAGGGGGGACAGGCCCCATCCCCTGCAGCGCTTCCACCTGAAGGTGGTACAGGGCCACCGGAGGAGGGTCTGGCCTGGGCACTAGTGCCAGGTGCAATCGCCAGATGAGGTGGGAGAGGTGGGTCCGCTGGGACCTGCCTTCCCAAGCGTTCTAGGTTTGTGAGTATGTTATGTTAGTTTGGGTTAGTAGCATATTATTCCATTCAAATTAGTTGTAACAGCATGCATTGGTATTCCCATTAAACAAACACCCAGATATTAACACCATTGAACAACAGGCATATCAATATCACATGCATTATTTGAACAGAAATACACAATCAAACAACATGCAGGGTTGATTAATGGCAACAGGCCATCAGGTTTGCAGGTATGAACAGGGCACATGCAACAACGGACATGCATATATTTTTGAAACAACAGGACAAATGTCCATGGTTAATGAAATGTTCACATACCAATATTTAGTGAGTTTTTTAATTTGCAATTATAGGGTGGGGTTGAGAAAGAAAACGATGACACATTCATAAATTATACATTGATATACATTTGTAATAGAAACACAATTAACTTGTGGGTGATAGTTTCCAAATGATTTTAATTGACTGTCATGCTAGACCTGTTACAGATACATCACTATCCTAGTTATTTTGAATTTGATCAGATACATCATCCTGCTACACTTTGATGACAGGGCAGGGGACAACTATGGATGTTTAGTATGTCAGACAATCATTCATTATATCTGAAAATTGTTGACTGTCATCACCATATACAGATTTTGGCTTAAACATTCAAGATTCAGACACACTGAAATCAGTTTGGGATGTTAATTTTTAATTCCCACATGCATTTAGTTCTGTAGAAACACACTGAGGCTTATATATTCAGGAGTTATTACTACTTTATTTATTGATACATGACCCTTTCTGTCACTCTCACACATCCTGCTATTTCACAGTTCAGGTTGGTACTTCTAGGCTTTGTTCACATATTAGACCTGTGGTGATTCAAACACTTTCCAGCAGCCTCACTTCTGTCATGATTCAGCATTTCAACAGGGGATATATCTCACATGTGATTAACTCAGCTTCTGAAGCTGTACTCTTGAGACTACTGCAGGTTATACTACATTTAATTAATGGTGGGACATCTGTATTACAGAACTATTTAATCTGAAGTAGGATATTCATTTGTCTGCAACCTGTGGGTTATGGATCCGAACCGGCATAGTTTCCAGCTATGGATCCAAGCTCTCAGCTCCTCCCCTCACCCATAATGCCCTGCTCTACCCTCATGACCTCAGATCTTGTTTGCCGCGCTGGTAACTGGATGTGGTTTCTATAGCTCTCAGCTAAGTGGATTTTCTTGTACTAAAATAGAATATTTTTGCTTTCTTTAAACTTTTTTGTGTGAAAGTTGTAGGTTTCCTATTTTTATTGACTGTTTTTAGTTTAATTTTATTTACAGTAGTATATTTTATTCCCTCCCTCGCTGGTAATGTGAGAGTGTGTGTGAGGCCTGTGTGCTTTTTAGTTTATTGTTTTAAGTTACTTCTGTAACTTTTGTTTAATTTTTGACTATGGCTGACCAGCCTAAGTCAATTTTCTCCTAAATGCCCGAGTGTGGCCATAAGCTCTCACCGGCTGATGGCCACACTCGGTGTTAGTCTTGGGTTGAACACCTCACATCTGGCTGTTCCATTTGTGCAGGGTTCAACCCCAGGGCACTGAGGGAGCGGAGGTCCAAGCTGGTCTTGGGTCTTTACCGCCGACTCGGCTCCGACCCGCTCCTTCGGGGACTCCTGCGGCTGCAGCTGTTCCCCTAGCACCCCTCCTGCTCCTGGGACTCAAACTCCCGCTTCCAGGACAGGAGAGGGATGCATCTGTGGGACCGGAGGAGAAGCACCCTGGCGCGGGCCGAGACCTCTGTTTCGCCCCGCCGCCCGTGAGCTTCTCCCGGCTTCTTTGTTGGAGTCTCCTCCTTCTCGCTCCGTCACCTGTGTGCTTCTCACCGGGTCCTGAGGAGGAGGAGACCCGATCTCCGCGAGGCTGTCGAGGAGGCATTCCAGGCCTACCTCGGTAGCCTCGTCGAGATCTACCCATAGCCTCGATGCTGATCTGGACGGATGATGCGAAGGTTCATCCAGGCCCAGATGCAGATGGGAGTGCTCTTGCCTCCCTCCGGGGAGAGCTCAACCCTTTTTCAAGCCTATTGCTCCTTCTCCCACCCGCTTCGGGTTCGAGCAACTGAGCCGAGCAGCAGCGGGAGCCGGGGAGGTCGAGCCGATAGTACTGGTACTGGATCCGACCATGCCTCGAAGCGGGTGCCGGACCCGATCTCTCGAGCCTGGATCCGAGCCGATCCGGGGATCAGTGCTCGGCGCTGCCTGTGTCGGAGCGCACTGTCCCCGGATCCGAGTGCTTGCCCGGCCGGCCGATCCACTCTCGGATCCGAGGGGAGCCGATTGTCGGATCCTTTGGTCGAGGTCGCTCCTTCGCTTTTGATGTAGTGGAGAGGGCTCTGTTGAGGGTCTCCGACCCCGGCACTTGCCGGCTCCGTCCAGCTCCCTCTGCACTGGGCCAGGCTTCCACCATCCGGCCCTGGGACAGCCCGCTTCTGTGCCCCAAGTTGCTCCCATGGAGCAAATTGCTGCTGCGGGACTCCTCTGACAGCCCCCAGAGGAGGCTCCTCGGCATACGGCAAAGGAGGCACATTGACTCCCTGAGTCTCTCACTGAAGACACGGACTTGGAGGAAGGGAAGGCTCCCCACGGTCACCCCGAGGATGTCTCGGAGACATCATGGAAATGCTCCGTATCAGGGGGTGGTCTGCCCCAAGTCTTCCTCGACGAGTCCGTGTTCTTGGAGGCATTCAAACGGGCCCGTTTACCTCTTGGGTGTCCCCCTGCCCGACCCCTGGTGGACCTTATTACCACCAGGGCGTGGAAGGAACCGGACACCGTGGAGCCAATTCCCAAAAGACCTGATAAAATCCTTAGCCCGCCTTCTGACAGGACCCATTGGAGTAAGGGGCCTCCTGTAGATGCCATGTTGATGGCGGCCACAAAGAGGAACTGGCTCAGGAGAGTCCCTCAGTCCACCCACCGAGCAAGGAGTCTCGGATGATGGACCGCTTGGGAAGCGGATGTTCAGTTCGGCGACCTTTTCGTAAGGGCTGAACTACTTGGCACATGTTATTCGGATGCAGCGAGACCTTATTAAGGAGTACGCTGCATCCCCTGAGTCCATTTCGAGGAGGACAGAGCTCTGCACTCCACCAAAATGGCCACTCTTAGGTCAGTCACAAATACTTCTGTCGTGCTACTCTCCCATGCTACGGAGGCGCCTAGAGCTGAGGACAGGACTGGTCACTAGACGCCAGGCCTGGCTCCGCCACTGCGATTTTCTGAGCCCTTCAAGGCGCCGCTTAACGCCCCTTTGATGGTTCTGCTCTGTTTGGCAAGACCGTTCGCGACGTTGACCCAGAGCGAGAAGGACGGAAGACGCTGTCTGCCGCCGAATCCGCTTCTCTGCACCCCAGAGGCCCTATTCTAGGAACCAAAGGGTCAGAAGAAGATGTGGTTCGGAAGTCGCAGCAGTCCCAGCCTGCTCCGGACAACCAGTCCTTCCGTGGCAGAGGAGGACAGGGAGGACGCCGCCCTAGAGGCAGAGGGGCTCCCAGAAACTTCGGGTCCAGGGAACCTTTCTGAACGGCCAGCGCAGCCCTGAGGGTTGCCCGACTGCTCTACTCTGAGGCAGTCGGGGACGTTCCGGGGCACCTAGCGGCATGGGAGTCCATAACATCGACCGCTGGGTTCTCCAAATCATATCCAGGGGATATCGATTCCTTTCCTTCACCTTCCAAAGATGAAGTCCCTCCCAGACGCACTCACCACCGGTCAAAGGGAGGCCGCTTAGCAGAAATTGGCCATCTGCTAGAGAGAAAGAGCCATCCAGCCCGTTCCCCAGACCAGATCGGATCAGGGTTCTACTCCAGGTTCTTTTAGTGCCAAAAAGACGGGAACTAAGACCAATCCTAGACCAATCCTCTCTCTCCTGAATCTGGCAGTCCCCAAAGAAAATTCAATTCAATGGTCACTCTACAATCTATTCTCCCCTTCTGGGAGAAGGCCACTGGATGTGCTCGATAGATCTCAAGGGCATTACTACCACATCCTAATGGACAGACGCTCCAGGAGGTTTCTCCGCCTCTGGGAGCCAGTCACTACCAGTTCGGGTCCTTCCTTTGGTCTCACCACAGCCCCAGGGTGTTTACCAAAGTACTAGCAGTGGTAGCGCCCACCTGAGGCTTCAGGGGTGCAGGTCTTTCCCTACCTGGACGACTGGCTCCTTACCGCCCCAACAAGGCATCTACTTCTCTCGGCGAGACCTCTTTCTCCATCTTGCTCCATTTCTGGGCATCACAATAAATACAAACAAGTCCAACCTGGCACCCACTCAGCTCTTAGATTTCATAGGGGCCAGACTAGACACAAGGAGTTTACGAGCCTTCCTCACTGCGGACAGAGTTCTAAATCTGCAGCTCAGGTGGGCCATTCTCCATTCATGTTCTGTTCCAGCGGAGTTGGTCCTGAGGGCTCTAGGGTCCATGGCTTCGCCGATAGCACTTCTTCCTCTTGCCAGGCTCAATATGCATTCTACAGTGGACGCTCTTAGTACAGTGGTCTTACCTTGCTCTCCCATGCATCATCCCATAGCGATCAGCAAGGCTTGCAAGCGGTCCCTCTTGTGGTGGCTCCACTCCCGGATCTCCACGAGGGTCGCCCATTTTGTGCTTCTCCCCTCTGCCACGGTGACCACGGACGCCTCCCGCCTCGGGTGGGGGCACTTTGGCGGGCGGACAGTCCAAGGCACGTGGAACGATTCAGAGACCTTACTGCATATCAATGTTCTAGAGATGAGAGCAGTGCTCTTAGCGTTGCTAGCACTTCAGGACTTTCTTCCTTGGGAACAATTGCGATTCAATCGGACAATATGTCTGTTGTCTGGTACATCAACAAGCAAGGGGAACAAGGTCATACCTCTCTGTCGAGAGGCCATGAGAGTTTGGGAATGGGCAATCTCACCAATCGCTTTCTCATAACAGCACATTCCGGTCGGTCCAACATCCTAGCGGACAAGCTCAGTCGCACCATTCTGACCCCTTCACAGTACGGTCTCTCAATTGTCAAGTAGCGGAACGATATTCGCATGGCGGGGCATACGCAGCGGATTCGTGGGGAACCCTTCATGCGATCTTTTGCCTCTCCCTCAAACACCAAGTGCGACAGTTTTTTGGCTCTGATACCTCCTCCCGGAGGACCCCCCCAACCCGAGGGTACCCCAGAAAGCTCTGGTGCATGCTTGGCCACCCGGTCTTCTGTATGCCTATCCACCCTTGCCTCTGATGCTGCAAGTTCTTCAGAAAGCCTCTCGGTGGGTTGCAGAATGATTCTCATTGCTCTGTTCTGGCCTCGACAGATCTGGTTCCCCTTCCTAAGGTCTCACTCGGTGAATCCTCCTTGGATTCTAGATCCTATTCGGATCTGATATCCCATCCATCCTGCATTCCTCCTCTCAACCTGGACAGCCTGAAGCTGACCGCTTGGCTGCTCCAGTTCCACTCTTGATAAGGACTCGGTATCTCTTCACCGGTAAAGGCTATTTTGGTGGCGGCTCATAAACCATCCACTAGAAAGGTTTACGAAGCAAATGGAAGCTTTCTCTGTGTGGAGGGCAAGGCCTAGATCCCTTCACGGTTCCTCTCCCGTAGTGCTTGATTTTCTAACCTCTCTTTAATGATGGTGCCAGCAGTTCCACAGTCAAAGTTCAACTGGCGGCAATTTCTCACTATCACATTGGTCAAGAGTCTAATCCTCTTATGTCAGCCAAATTGTGCAAAACTTTTCTTAAAGGTACTTTCCTTCTCAGGCCCCTATAAAGCAAGCAGTTCCTCCTTGGGACCTTTCTTTGGTCCTACAGGCCTTGACCGCTCCCCTTCGAGCCAGCTGCTACAGTGGACCTCAAATTCTTGTCTTACAAGACAGCCTTTTTGGTAGCCATTACATCAGCCAAGAGAGTTTCTGAACTTCAAGCTTTATCAGCTAAACCTCCTTACTTGGTTTTTTATCCGGTCCGTGTCTCCCTCAGCCCCAACCCGCCCTTCCTTCCTAAAATCGCTTCTGAAGCAAACATCAATCAATCCATTAACCTCCCTGTTTTCTTCCCTAAGTATGAAAACAAAGGTGAATATAGGCTACACTCACTAGATGTTCACAGGCAACTAAGATTTTATCTCAACAGGACAGCTGGTCATAGGCAATCCGACCAGCTGTTTATTTCCTTTGCAAAATTCAATTTGGGCAAGCCAATTTCCAAAGTTTCTCTGTCCCGCTGGATTTCACAGTGCATTTTATTGGCTTATCAAGCGTCAGGAAGGCCGCAGGAGGGTGTTCATGCCCATTCAACCCGGTCAGTATCTACCTCAGCAGCCTTCAAGGCTAGGATTCCTCTGGATGATATTTGTGCAGCAGCTACATGGGCTTCATCTCATACATTTATTTCTCACTATAAGTTGGATCTTGCATCCAGGGGTAGAGCATCCTTTGGCTCCGCGGTGCTCCGGAATATCCTTCCATGATGGCCCCCCAAGATTCAGGTAGCTGGGGACTCTGTCCCACAGGTTGCAGACAAATGAATATCCTACTTCAGATTTAGAAGTTATGTACTCACCATAACGTTCCATCTGAGTAGGTGTATTCATTTGTCTGCAACCATCCCGCCCTCCTATCCCCCTGGCCTTTCAGTTTCCTGCATATTACTTGTTACCCTTTTGAGGGTATTGTTGCTTTGGCAAACTCGATCTGAGGTCATGAGGGTAGAGCAGGGCATTATGGGTGAGGGGAGGAGCTGAGAGCTTGGATCCATAGCTGGAAACTATGCCGGTTCGGATCCGATATCGGATCCATAACCCACAGGTTGCAGACAAATGAATACACCTACTCAGATGGAACGTTATGGTGAGTACATAACTTCTAATTTCTATCAATTATATTTCCAGTTTCACTTGCATACTGATGAATTTGTTGCAGCCATACCTGCAGACTTTCACTTGTTGCTTGCACATTCTGTTACTTTTAATCAATACACTGCAGTGTTCTGCTACTTGCTACACTATAATATTTATTTACAAGTACTAGGTGGGGTTACTAACCTGCATGGTGGCACAGCCGCACCAGCCTGCGGTCATGTGCCCTGCGATTCGCAGAGCGGACACCTGCAGCTGTAATACAAAACAAGTAATATTGGAATACACATCTCCATGGTATCGGCTAGTTGAATTCCTTACATACATAAGTAAAATGTAACTTACTCAGTAGTGGGGCGTTGGGCATATCCCGGGCCTCCTGGATCCATTGGGTCAACTGGTCTTGTTTACGTCGCTTCAGGTCCGCATGGTGGTGACGGACCTGCTCACCGGTACGTGGAATCCCAGTAGCACTAGTGAGATCATGAGCCAACTGGTCCCATGCCTCCACCCTGTATGCTCCCCATGAGACCTGGCCCTGCATGAGTTGGGTCTCATGATGGTGAACTAGGAGCCAGACCATGTATCTGGACTCCTCAACGCCCCACCGTTGTGCTTGAAAGCAACGTCCCTCCCCTACTCCACTCATTCTGCCTGCAGGTCTATTCTACAATCGTTTATGCTGTGTATTCCCACCTATGGGGCTTATATATGCTGATTTTCCCGCACATTTCTATGATTGGCCGTTTTGGAATTGTATCAACTTCACAGAAACTGCTTCATCATGCTCCATTTTGGATTACATCCTATATATATGCTATTTCTGCATTTCTAAGTACTGCTGTCATGGCTTAGTGGTTTAGTACCTTGACTCTAGTGCATGGTATCCTAGGTTCGAATCTGACCACTGATTTTTAATTTTTATGACTGTCTAGAAATGAGTACAGAACCTGTCAATCAAACGTGCCAAAGGCACTTTTAAGCACTTAAAACCAGGTCTGCGCTCGTTTGCGCGGAGCTCATGCATGCACACCGGCGGTTAGCTTGTGGGCGCGACGCGCACCTCCGCGCAAACGGTGTGCGCTGGGTTAAACCTTAATTGGCTAGTAACACGCATGTTAAGCTAAGCCCAGCTAGTTGCACACAGTTTGAGCCTGTTAAACCAGTGCTTAGCTACGGGCAAGCAATTTGCAGCCTTTGAAACACTACTCAGCTATGGGCACTCTGTCTCACCTTGTTTGACAGCAGCTTAGCTATCAGTACATTTCTAAATATTTTTATTATTGTATTACTTGAAAATATATGCTCCATTTCATTCCATTTTACAAAAGGAAATACTTTTACATTTGTACAATACTGTCAGGGGCCTTTTTAGTTCTTATTTACAAAAACCTTGCCTGCCTGCCTGCTCTTAAGCCGACAACTCTACCCCTATGCTATTACTTCTTGGCTTACTTTGCATATTTAGTTCTTATATCCTTTTCCACTGATTGCTAACTGCAGTTGCGCTAGTAGCACACCCGTGCACACAAGCGCATGCATTAGCAAACATTTACGGGGTTTTAAAAAAAAATAAAACAGTTTTCATTTTATAACATCTGTTCACTTTTTACATTGCTGGTCTGTGGGGGCATGTGTTGTGTAGTGTGTTTATTCACATTTCCATGGCCTCTCTCATGGCTGTTTACTGTCTGCCATTCTAGACTTCCGGGGGCATGTCCGCTTGCAGGGCTTAGCCTACGGACACGCCCCCTACTGTCTTACACGGACCGTGTAAGAGTTACAGTGTGATTCAGCATGCCTCATGCACCTCATGCATATGCATGACATGCTGACATCACACCGTTTAACTGCAGCCTCCGTGTAAGAGTTATAACTCTTACATGGAGGCTTCCAGAATTTGGCCCGTAGTCTTTTTAAGGTACACTAATTATCCACCTATTCTTTTAAAAGGCTTCTCTCCAAAGCAAAATACAATCACTACTATGAATGAAATACAGACTACTCCCCTTGTGACCAATGAGCGTAGTAACACTATAAATGATATAACCAATACTATGTTTGAATCACAGATTACTCCCTTGTCCTGCACCTATCAGGACGTTTCTCAAATACATAATTCAGGACACTGTCTTTCTACACATAACTCTGTAGATAGATTCACTAGTTTCCCAGCTTCTATTTGCAGGGACTCTATAGCTATTAAGAAAGTGTTTTATAATAACTGGGATATTCTTACCTCTAGCCAGGAGGTTGACAACAAATTAGGGTTAGGTCCTGTTTTTAAACATAAAACATTTAAATCTTTACATTCTCTATTTGAAAATAGAGACACTCAATTTATTGTTACACCCCCTGTCATTCACAGTAATAAAGGGATGTTTGCTTGTGGAAAATGTGTTGCCTTTAAGAATATTCTAACAGGTGCCTCATATACTTTTAAACATAATTTTAAAATACAGTATACTACATATTTTGACTGCAATTCAGACAATGTTGTTTATGCAGCTATCTGCACATTGTGTTCAGCGTTTTATATTGGTAAAACAATACACAAGCTGTCTACAAGAATCAAGAATTGTGCGGCTATAAGAAATTGTGATTTTAGTAATGCCCTAGCTAAACACTGTCATACATGTTCTTTGTCTAAAGGATTCAAATTCATTGTGCTTGATTATGTTCATATTTTTTTTTTGGGGGGGGATAGAAATACTTTATTGGAGGTTAAAGAATTAAGATGGCAACTAAGGTTAAATGCTGACGCCCCACCTGGTCTAAATGAAACTTTAAACATGAAATATTTTTTGAAATGGCACAACTAACTACACTTTTACTAGTGGTAAGCTTTGTTTACATTTGAACAGGGTTCTTATTACATTATACATGATTCAGTTTGTGGAATGTCTTGCTTCAACAGGGTTCTTATTACATTATTCATGAGTTATATTTCCTAATTGGTCTACAGTATGACTTGTCATTTTACCATTACTTTGGTTATATATACATGATTCTATTGTAATTGTATATTATTCTGAAGAATTCCAACATATTAAATTGGATGAAGGCACTAATTACTGGCTCTCAGTGTGTTTTTTTCGACATTGCTATTGGATAATTCTGATTTTTACGAAGTTTTTTGATTTATATATATATATATATATATATTCTTCTTTTGGCTTTTCCCGGTTAGGGGTCACCTTGTCCACTCATGATTGGCAGTGGAGTTTTACGGTGTCAAGTTAACAGCCCGGCGCCCAACCTTCCACAGTAGGCTCACACACACCTAGGGCCAATTTAGTATGTTCAATCCACCTGCAGCATGTCTTTGGGATGTGGGAGGAAACCGGAGCACCCGGAGGAAACCCACACGACCACAGAGAGGACATGCAGACTCCGCACTGAAGGCACCGTAGCCGAGGATCGAACCAGAGAACCTCTTGCTGTGAGGTGGCAATGCTAACCACTGCACCACCATATATATATATATATATGTATCAAGGCTGGAACACTAGCTTTGCCCATTTGTATCTGACAAGAAGCTCAAACCCATCATTTGGATTGGACAGATGGAGTGAAAATAATTTTTAATGGTTGTGAAGAAATTAGACACCGTCATCCAGGCTAGCATGTCTGACTGATATTTTTGTGCATGATTTCAGATTAACTTGTGTATTATATGCCAGCATGACTAGCTATGAGATTGTAAATATGTTCTTACATGTTGATTTATGATATGTTTGCAGAGAATGTTTTAAAGACCTAAACAGTGTTCCCTTTACATTTCTAACTGCAGACAGTCTCAGCACAGCTGATCTGCAGATGTCGTCATTGGAATGTTGACAGTTGCTGTGTTACTGTCAGAGGCTGAAAGACCAGAAGGAACATTAATAAACAGCTTTTTGCTGATTTTCAAAACTGTGACAGTTAAGCTAGGTTACAAAACAGCCTGGACAGTTGTCAGTTGTTCACAGTTGTAATGTGTAGCAGATACCCCCAAAAAAGGGCTCAACAAGAACTGCAAGCCTACCTTTGCTCTGTTGTAATAATTTAGTTTAGATCAGGGATAGTGCTTTTTAGTCAGATAGAAAAACTCTGATTAGTTGTAATTTCCTAAGTGTGGGATTTCTATCCTTCAGTATTAATTTCATTTTCCAGGTGACAGAGTTCTGTTTATTAAAAATTACTGTTTTATATTTTTAATAATTTTATTATTAAATATTTTTTATTAACTAACATTGTGGCTGGTCAGTCAGTGCTTTCTTTAGTGATTTGAGAGTGCTTATACCTGCTTTGATAACTTCCTGGGCCACTCCGAAAGCCTGGCTGCGTTAGGTCATTTGTTTTAATATCTAATTTTTATAATTGGTCATCTCTTTAAAATGTCATGTAGATTCTGATTAATGGCAGCATGTTACCGTATTATTTTGGGGAAGGGATACAGATGGAAATCTGTATCAGGCTTTCCCATAAGCATTTGGATGTGTGAGATTTAATTTAAGTGTTTGTATCAGAGGTCTTAAACTGGAACACATGTGCTCTGAAGTGTGTAATGAGTTATATTTGGGGTGGACAGAATTATACAGTCAAGTCCCAGGTTATAGTGTGTGTTCCTGTTGTGGTCTTGGGGGAAATTGTGAAATATTACTCCTGTTTAAGTGACAGTCTCCTATTGGAATCAGTAATGAGGACTGAAGCTCCTTAGTTACTGACCCAGGATATTAAAGGACATCATTATTGTTTTATCTGGACATCACAATGGTCAACAGACATTCTGCCTACATACTATCTGAGTTGGCCACAAATATCCATTCATTTTAGCATATTTTCTCCTTGGTAAGAGTAAACTGAAAAATATATAGTCAGATATATGTAATGGTTTAAGTATGACTTAGCTGTAACTGCAGGCATAAAGATAGGACTGATTATAAGAAACTCTGGCCTTGTGAATGTCTAAACATGGCAGTACAACAGAACAAGCACAACATTCAGAAAACCTTCTCTCTGAAGTAATAGCTACCAAGAAAGTACAGTTTTGTACCTACCATAAATGTAGATGTCCGATAGGTATGCATCTGCAGTCCTCACATATGGGTTGTCCTGCCTCAGGTAGCCCTTCGGTCAGCCGGATTCCAAAGTCTGGGTCCGGCGTCGGCTGATGTCGCCCCTTCCCCGACATCAGAGCGCCTGGGGTATAAAAGCATCAGCCAATGCCATCTTCCTCAGTTTTTCTTGCCCCAGATGCCAGGTGCCCTCTAAGGAAGGCTAAATTTGGAGAAATGCAATAAATTCCAAACATGCACAGAAAAATATATGTATATATATAAACAAATACACCATAATAGATAACCCCAGCTAGCTATAAGAGGGAAAGTACCCAAGAAATACCACAGAGGGGAAGGAGGGAGGGTAAACCTGACTGCAGATGCATACCTATCGGACATCTACATTTATGGTAGGTACAAAACTGTACTATGTCCTTCAAGGATGCATCTGCAGTCCTCACATATTGGTAGAATACCATAGCCAATCTGGGGGTGGTAGGATCAATGTAAAGGATGGTGTAGCTAAAATGCCCTGCAGGACTACCGTAGCAAAGCCTACTCTGGATCTGGAATATAAAAGTAGATTGTAATGCTTGGAAAATGTATGCACGGAGCTCCATGTAGCAGCTTCTAAAATGTCCTTGGTAGCCACCCCTCTTAAGAAGGCTGTGGAGGTGGCTGTGGCTGTGGCTCTTGTGGAATGAGGTCTAATGTTAGCTGGCACAGCTTTGCCATGAAAGGAGTAACAAAAACAAATGCAATTTCCTATCCATTTTGAAATTGTCTGTTTGGAAATTGCTTTTCCTTGTCCACCAGCAGCATATGCTACAAACAGCTGGTCAGTTTTTCTGTAACTTTTAGTTCTGTCCAAGTAGTAGCGCAGCTGTCTGTGAATGTCCAGGGTATGCAGAAGTTTCTCCCCTTTGTTTTGTGGATTTGGAAAGAAGGTAGGCAGGTGAATAGCTTGGTTCAATGAGATCCTGGATACTACCTTTGGCATAAATGAGGGATTGGTTCTCAATGAAACTCTGTCCTGATGAAAAATAAGAAATGGTTGTACTGCCATGAGGGCCTGAAACTCAGATACGCTCCTTGCTGAGGTTATGGCCAGAAGGAAGGCAGTCTTCCAAGACAGGAACTGTAGTTCTGAAGATGCTGCTGGTTCAAAGGGAGGCAGTGTTAGTTTTTCCAACACGAAGTTAAGGTCCCATGTAGGCACTGGTGGTTTCCTTGGAGGATTGATGTTTTTAATTCCTCTTAGAAACTGTCTTAGGAGAGGGTGAGAGAAGACAGGAGGATCAGTATTGTATTCTGCTGAAATTGCTGAAGCATGAATTTTAATGGATGAGTAAGACAGGCCATTGTGGAGCATTTCCGCCAAGTATTCCAGGATATGTGCCATGTTCATCACTGTTGCATCTAGGCCCTTTGTGGAGCTCCAAGTGCGGAATCTTTTCCATTTTGCTGAGTAAGCCTTTCTTGTGAAACCATGATGATATCCTTCACTCTCTTGGATAGCTTATCCTGGGAAGGAATCAAGGTATTCTCCAGGCTGCTAGTTGCAAGGTTTTCAGGTTGGCATGCAGAGTTTTGTAATTGTGCTGTGTCAGGAGCAGTGGCCATTGAGGAAGAGGCCACGGTTTTGTGCGTGACATGCTTTTTAACAGTGGGTACCAGTGCTGTCTTGGCCAGTCCGGAGCTATCAGAATCACTTTTGGCTGCTCTGTCCTGATCTTCAGTAAGACCTTGGTCATTAATGGAAGAGGTGGGAATGCATACACTGTTAGAGTTCTCCAACTGAAAGAGAGGGCGTCCACTTTCCATGCTTGTGGGTGGTATGTCCTTGTGCAGAATTTCTTCAGCTAATGATTGTGGTGGGAGGCAAAAAGATCCATGTCCGGCCACCCCCATGATTGTGTTATCTGATGGAAGATGTCTGGGTGCAGCATTCATTCGTGCGCATCCATGATATTTCTGCTTAGGCTGTCCGCCAGTATATTGTCTTTTCCTGGTACAAACTGTGATTGCAGCTCTATATTGAGTTTCAGGGAAAACTCCCATAGATTCATTGTCAGCCTGCAAAGAGGGTTGGAATGGGTACCTCCTTGCTTGTTTATGTACCACATAACTGTGGTGTTGTCTGTCCTTATTAGCAGGTGGCCTTGATGCAGAAAGAGTTTGAAGGCCTCGATTGCATGCATCACTGCCAGCATTTCCTTTTGGTTTATGTTGATGTGTAGTTCCTTTTGTGACCATAATCCTTGAATGCATCTGCCCTCCATGTGTGCTCCCCAACCGTGGTCTGAAGCATCCGTTGTAATGGTTTGGCTGACTATTGGTTTGCTGAAGGGTAGACCCCTGTCTTGACAGGCTTGCTTGAGCCCACCACAGAAATTCCTTTTGGAGGCATGGAATGAGTGGGATCAAAGTTTCTAAGCTGTGACTGCTGAGTCCATAAACTGCTTAGGTACCATTGTAATTTCCTCATATGCAGCCTTGCTTGTGGAATCAGAAGAATACAAGATGCCATGTAACCCAGGGCCTGCAGGATTTTCCTTGCAGTCAGCTGAGTTTGTCTTGTCAGATTCTTGAAGTAATCCGGTAGTTGTCTTTGTTTTTCTTCTGTGAAGAAAGCCATTTGTTTGGTTGTGTCTAGGTCCGCACCCAGAAAAGTTATCCTTTGGGATGGCACAAGTCTTGATTTGTGAATGTTGACTGTATATCCCAAGGCCTGAAGTAGGCGGATGGCATAATCCAAGTGTTTTAACAAAGTTTGTTGGCTGTCCACTTGTATTAGGCAGTCGTCCAGATATGGGTATATCTGAATCCCCTGAAGTCTGCAGTGTGCAATTACTGATGCCAGGGATTTTGTGAATACTCTGGGCGCAGTAGATAAGCCAAAAGGCAATGCTGAGAATTGATAATGCTCTGAACCTGCAAGAAATCTGAGGTGTCTTCTGCAACTTTGTCTGATAGGGACATGCAGGTATGCCTCCTTGAGGTCTAGAGTTACCAGCCAAGACCCCTTGCCCAGCATGGGAAGGAGTTGCTGTAGAGTCAGCATTTTGAATTTTGGCACAATGAGATAAGTATTCAGTGCGGACAAGTTGAGAATAGGCCTCCATTGTTTTTCTTTTCTTGGAACAAGGAATAATCTGGAATAAAATCCTTGGCCTTGTTCTGAAAGAGGAACCTTTTCTATAGCTTTCATTTGCATTAAGCTGGAGATTTGTTTCAAAGCCTCTGCCTTTTGATTTGGTGGCAGGTCTGGCATGCCTTTTCTTTTTGGCAATGTGTGAAAATGGAACTTGTATCCTTTGTCTATTATTTGCAGTGTCCATTTGTCCCTTGTAATAGTGTGCCAATTTTTTGAGAATAAAGAAAGCTTTCCGCCCAAAGCTGCTTCTAATTGAGCCCTGGTTGGCGGGGTCAAAGCAAAGTCATTGATTCTGTCCTTGTGCAGCAGTTGTAGGTCCTGCACTACCTCTCTGGTTGGGAGGCTGCCATTGACGTCCTCTGTAGGAGCCTCTAGCTTGCCCTCTACCTCTGGCACGCCTGTTCTTGCCTCTCTGAAATCTCTCTGTGTCTGGAAAGGACCAATTCTTGGTAGGCCAATTTCTGCTGAATCTTGGTGGTTGGACTTGGAGAAAATCTTTGTTTGTACAGATTTTGCCTTTTCCCCAAATTTCTTTAAGACCTCCTGAGCAGTGGAGCCAAATAACTTTTGCTTCTCCAGTGAAGCATCCAGAAGCTTTGCCTTAACATGGTCTGGCAGAGATTGTTCCTTCAGCCAAGCATGCCTACGTATGACTGCACCTGTCATAGCTGACCTACATGAAGCTTCCAATGCATCATAACCACACTGTAAGAAATAGTTGCTAACCTGCTGGGAATTATGCACCAGATCCTGAAGTGATTTGCGATCTAGGGGTTCAGGAGAAGACAGTTTCTTATGCAATTCATCTAACAAATACTCTTGGTACTGTATCATATGAAATTGACAATTTAATGCCCTCATAGAAAGAGTAGCAGAAGTATACACTTTTTTACCCCATCTCTCTAAAGCCCTGGACTCCCTTTCAGAGGGAAGTGGATTTTTAGAAGTGGCAGCTGCAACCCCTTTGGGGCCCTGTGAAATAGTTTTTGGATCAGCAGAGTGGGCCTTGTAAAGAAAATGATGTGTGTTCGGGACCCTGTAGTACCTATCGGGTTTTACAGGAGCCGGAGGAAGAGTGTCAGGGGTTATGCTAGACTCGGAGTACACATCATCAATGACATTCAAAACAGGAGGAATAGCCAAAGGTCTATGCTGAGGTAAATGCAGAAAAGTCCTTAATCTCTTCCTGGAATCAGAGAATTCCTGGCCCTGCCATTTGAAATGCTCTCTCATAGTATGAAGGGTTTCCCCGAAGGATAGTTCTTCAGGAGGGGAGGCCGAGGGGATAGATTCCTCTGCATCAGAATCCTTATAGGCCGTAAAAGCCTCCTCCTGGTAGTCAGAGAGGGCAGAGCCATCAGAGGCCTCATCTGAGGAGTGGGGATCAGAGGGCTCAACCCTGGGCCTTTTGTCTAGAGGAGGTTGAGAGCCCCTGTCCGGATGGGGCTGAGAGCCCCTAATTAAGGAAATAAGGTCTTCTGCCAAACTAAGAATCTGTGAACCTGTAGAGGGTCCCTGAGGAATAACCCTGGGAGGCATAGTTTCTGTGTGTTTAGCTGCTTTAGCCCTGGTGAATGCCTTAATGGACATGGAAGCAGGAGGCTTGGCAGCACCACGTGCTGGTGTAGTTTTGTCTAGAGGAATGGTGTCAGAAGTTTCCAAGACACCAGTTTCTGAAGGAAATTCAATAACCGACTCAGTAGGGGCCTCTGGGGCCGGGGTTGTCGGTAGAGAGGTATCGGTGGTCGGAAGTACCAAGGACTCGGTTTCAGCCGAGACCGAGACACTCGCGGTAGGCCTAGCCGTGGTTTCAGCTGAAACCGCGGTCCTCGTGTGTCGGTCCTTGTCCTTCCATTTCTTAGGTAAAAGAGGAGTCGGAGTCTCCGACGGCCTGTTGTAGGAGAAACTAGCCCCAAAACATTCCTCTGCAAACTCCGCCCGACGCCTAAGAGTGCGTCGATTGAAGGAAGCACAGGCTGAACAGGCCGAGACGTCGTGGTCTGGGCCTAGGCAGGGGAGGCAGTAAGAGTGGAAATCCTTATGAGGTATTTGTTTCCCACAAGTTAAGCAATTATTAACTTTATCTGACATCGGCTGAGGCAAGAGAGAGTCCCCAAAGGGGTACACACTTTACACACAGTGCAGACTGGAGAAGTTGTTGACCGCAACTGAGCTCAAAATAGAAGTACCTTGATTTTTTTTTTATTATTTTTACAGATTACTGTTTTTAAAATTTAAAATATATAAAGCACTTTGTCTATTCAGTATCTTCACAAATCCTTTTCTGTTTAAAAACTTTCATTTGTCTCTCTAGTGCTTGCTGTCTGTAGGCATACTTGGTGGCTTTGCAGTTGCCCGCCCCTACTGTGACACACCTCCCAGTCTAGTGTCATTAGCTCATTCTGCCTAATACAGAGAGAACATTTGATAAGGCCTTCTGTTCCTCCTTTTTCCCTTTCAAAAAGTAAAACAAAACTTTTTTTTTTTCCTCTTTCGCCTGAACCTTCTTGTGTTCTGACTGTCCTTCTCAAACATTTTGGAAATATACAGTATATTTCAGAGCAATTGTTATAACTGTATTTGCTATAACTGATTTAAGTATTTTTTTCTGGCTTTTTGATTATTTACTGCTTAGCGACTGCATTTTCGCCTGTTTATACAGCTCTGCATTCTATTTAAACTGTTTTTGTGTTGATTAACTGTTTTGCACTTTTAAAAAGTTATTTGTTGCTTAATTTTACCTGTAGGCTAACAAACTCAAGTGCGCTAGCCGTTTAAAAGCATTTATAGCATTTACTGTCTGTTTTTCCTCTGTTTTCTGCAAAAGACAAACAAAAACAAAAAATCTTGTTTTCCTTACTGAACTAGAATAGTCCAGTCTTCAGAGTTTGCTGATCTCTGGGCTTTGTCTTGGTTCCTGTGCTATTCCATATCCTTATTTGGATAAAAGGAAGCGTCTTTGTTCACCAGTGGGAGTGGGGAGCACTAAGCAGCCTATTTGTCCCTAGAGGAGTGGTTCCAGCCAGAAACTTGTAGTCTATTGGCCATTTTGGGTCAATTCCTAGCTCTTTTCAGCCCCCTGCTATAAAGCCCACTTTAGCATGCTTTTTCGCTTGTGTTCAACTCAGCACCGCTCCTCGTTTTTGTCCTGCAGAGTTCTACAAGCAGCAGAGAGCAAAAGAGTGACTTTTTCCTGATTTAAGTATTTTTTTTTCTGGCTTTTTGATTATTTACTGCTTAGCGACTGCATTTTCGCCTGTTTATACAGCTCTGCATTGTATTTAAACTGTTTTTGTGTTGATTAACAGTTTTGCACCTTTAAAAAAGTTATTTGTTGCTTAATTTTACCTGTAGGCTAACACACTCAAGTGCACTAGCCGTTTAAAACCATTTATAGCATTTACTCTGTCTGTTTTTCCTCTGTTTTTCTACAAAAAAATATCTTGTTTTCCCGCCTTACTGAACTAGAATAGTCCAGTCTTCAGAGTTTGCTGATCTCTGGGCTTTGGCTTGGTTCCTGTGCTATTCTGTATCCTTATTTGGATAAAGGGAAGCTTCTTTGTTCACCAGTGGGAGTGGGGAGCACTGAGCAGCCTATTTGTCCCTAGAGCAGTGGTTCCAGCCAGAAACTTGTAGTCTATTGGCCATTTTGGGTCAATTCCTAGCTCTTTTCAACCCCCTGCTATAAAGCCCGCTTTAGCTCGCTTTTGCATGATTTAGCACGGAGTTGCCCATAGAGCACCATCGGGCAGCGTCGGTTAAACAAGGTTAAACTATTTCTGGCTCTGTAAAGTCTGCTCTTCAATTTTTCCCTTAGAGAATAGACTGTTTAGATTGCAAGTAGAGAAGTTCTATCTCAAAAGCTCAGCACTTGCTCCTAAAGCATTTTTATATAGGTAAAGTACTTGTATACTAAACAAAGTACTACATTAGCCTAGAATCCCCTTGAGTACCCATTTCCCTATAGGTCCCTTCTGACTCAGTTACACAGCAAACATTTTCACTTTTTCTAGCATGTCGACGGGTCAGTTGCTAGCGTCCTCTCCTGTTCAGCTGGTGAATCTGGGCATCTTGAGGCAATGTTACAATTGCCTCATGTACACAGACAACCCACTCCTACTCCCACAAAACACAAATACATGTGAGAGATGCAACTATATAGCCAAACTGGAGGCTGAGCTCTCTCAACTCAGGACTGGCAAGACCAGACAGGAGGAGAAGGAAACCACGCACACCACAAACCCAGTTTCACATAGAACTATCACAACTGCAAAACAAACACATAAACACACAAAGACATATTCGAGCCACTGATCAAAAATCTACCAAAACTACAGAGGCCTCCAAAGCAGACACCCAAGCAACTGCCACCTCAAGACATAAGACATGCAACACATAGTTCTCAAAGTCAGTGTGCTAAACAGTCACAGCCCTTAAGGCCAAACACAATGCCAGACACACTTGTTATAGGTGACTCCATAGTCAGACACACTGACGTCCCACTCACCAGACTGAACAAGGAAAAGATCACAGTAAGCTGCCTGTCGGCGCTAGAATCCGCCACATAACACAAGCACTCAGGTCACTCCACAGCAAGTACAAGTATGACTCAGTCATTGTCCATGCCGGTGTGAACGACCTAAGACGTACCTCCCTGGACTACATGAAGAGAGACATAGAGGCGCTCTCAGATTATGTAGCCCAGGCCGGTATGACCCTGACCCTGAGCAGTATCCTACCCTCACCAAGAATGATGCCACAATACAGAGACAAAATGATCAGCTTTAATAATTGGCTTAATTACTGGTGTCATTCTAAGGGGATCCAATGTCTGTCTGCCTGGGATGACATGCTTGACAAGCCACGCTGCTTGGCAAGGGCGGCTTGCACCTGTCACCTCTGGGCTTCGGATATTGGCAAAGGCTCTTGCCACCCCATAGTGCCTTTTTAGGCAAGGCTCAAATGATAAACCTACCACCCTAGAAAACAAAAATGGAAAAAAACTAAGGGTAATACTGCTCAATGCCAGAAGTCTAAACCTCAAGATGCACGCCCTCGAAGCCCTCCTCAGTATGGAGAACATCGATGTCTGTGCTGTGACTGAAACCTGGTTCAAGGCTCCTGAGAGCACCCCAGCACTATCAGGTTATACCTCATATCATGCGTTCCGGCCCCAAAATCCGGACCGAACCACAAAAGGAGGGGGAGTATCCATAATCATAAAGGATACCCACACCTCCAGGTTAGTGGCAATGTCGGAGACCATCCAGGTGCAATTAACCATAGGTAAAACTGCCCTACAGTTTGTAGCATGCTACAGACCACCCTGTCAAACTCAGGAAACCCACACAGCCTTCCTGAAGACACTGGAGAGTATGAATGTCTCTCCAAACACCATCATATTGGGTGACTTCAACTACCCAAACATAGACTGGGAACATTACTCAAGCCCCAACACCCTAGCCCAAAGGTTCCTGGAGTTCATAAACTCAAATGCTATGGAACAACTAGTCACCATTCCCACAAGAGGAGAAAATATACTAGACCTGATCATCACAAACATGGGGACAAAATGCTCCACACCGAAGTATATCCCTCATTGGTGAGATCAGACCATAAGTTAATCTCACTGGAGATCCACATCCCACCCCCAACCCCAGCAAAAAAGACCACAGTGAAGAACTTCTCAAAAGCAAACTTCACACTTCTTAAGACTGGAGTGGTATCCTTCAAGGCCCCCGAGCCAGTGGAAACCACAACCCACGCTGCTGAAACCCTTACAAATGCCTTCTACAAGCACCTCCAGGAATGTATGGATCAAGCAATCCCTAATAAAATCAAGACCCTTTCCACCAAAGGCAGGCGCCCGGTCTGGTGGACCCCAGCCATAAACAAACTCTATAACAAGAGGAGAAAGCTATTACATGACAGAGCAAAATCCCTAAAAGGGAAGGCATCTCTGATCAATACTAGCAAAAAACTACGATCACTCATAAAATCATCCAAGGCCAACTTTGAGAGAAAAATCGCTAAAGACACAAAAGACAATCAGAAGGCCTTCTTTAGCTATGTTAGAAACCTGGGTGGAAACTCCCAGATATGCTCAGAATTAGTCCAAAATGATACAAAAATCACTGAACCCACAGACATTGCCAACATACTGGCAGACAGGTTCAGTGCAAATTTCTCCCCTCCCCCCCCAAAAGGAGAAATATCTATCCCACCAGAGTGTGTCCCCGGCTGTGTGCTACACGAACTCAATGAGGAACTAAACCCACACATAAGGCTGCTGTTTAATCTTAGCCTTACTACAGGATACATACCCAAAGAATGGCGTACGGCAACTGTGGTCCCACTCCACAAAGGCGGTGCTTCTATGGACCCTGGAAATTACCGCCCCATAAGCTTGACGAGCCTTGTCTGCAAAACTATGGAGAGGATCATAATGGAACTCATAAAGACATTGGGGACCTACAGACACTGGATCCTACCCAATTTGGCTTTGTCAAGGGCAGATCCAGCCTCTTGAACTTGGTTGACTTTTTCGAAACAGTCACTAAGGCCATTGATGAGGGTAAGGCAGTTCACACAGCCTACCTTGACCTAGCAAAAGTGTTCGACACAATACCCCACTCGGGCATCATAGAAAAGCTCACCGGCTTAGATGCAAACCCATATGTCACAAGATGCATTGCAAACTGGCTCAAGGACAGAACCCACAGGGTTAGAGTTGCTGGTGCCATGTCAGACTCTAAGCCGGTCACGAGCGGTGTCCCACAGGGCTCAGTCCTGGGCCCCCTCTTGTTCGGCATTTATTTTTCTGAAGTGCAGGCAAACATAGGGGGATTGTGGCTGACAAAATTTGCAGATGACTGCAAACTGGGCACCATAATTGACACTCCATCAGACACAGACATCCTCCAGAGAGGTCTCATAGAAATGGATAACTGGTGCCAGAGCCATGGCCTTAAGCTAAATGCCAAAAAATGTATAGTCATACCCTTTGGGAAAAACAAGGTAACCCCTAATTACCACATAGGTGGTAATCCATTAAACACGGAAGAAGTTATCAGGGACCTGGGGACCCAAGTTGGCAGTAACCTCTCTTTTGACACTCACATTGCCAAAGTGGTTAGGAAGACCTTCTACATTGCCCACCTGATCATGAAGGGATTCACATCCAGATCAGGAGAGGTCATTGTACCCCTGTACTCTTCACTTATCAGACCAATGATTGAGTACAACGCCCCATTCGGAATGTACCTCACCCGACACCTGCAGCAGTTGGAAAGACCCCAAAAATTCCTCACCAAAAGGATAAAGGGGCTCAAACATATGCCATATGCTGCCCGACTGAAGAAACTCCAGCTCTATTCAGTCACATACCATCTGCTCAGAGGTGATCTGTGCCTGACATACAAGGCCATGTCCAACCCGGAATTAATGGACATGCTCCACCTCAAAAAATCCAAATCTACCAGAGCCACGAGAGCAAGAGACTTAAACCTCAACACGGATATAAATAGGACATGCTGGAGGGACAGATTCATCACCCAGAGACTCCCTACACTATGGAACAGAATCCCAGTCCATGTGAGGCAGGGCCCCTCACTGACTCTGTTCAAGAGAAATCTTGACGAGTGGATGGGAGATCGTAGGTTTACCCCAGGAATCATCTCTGTGTCACTGCTGGACAGAGGCACAGCAAACTAATGGGTATAGTATTCTCATCCTAAGGGGGTGGTGAAAGCCACACACACTCTGGCTAGGCTTATAAATGCCCTAGGGCAGATAGCCTAGTATGAACCTATGAACTTAGCTTTTGAAGTCTTCGGTTAGCTGAAATACAGGAGCTGGCCGACCGGCACTTGCGAACTGCTTCTGCTTCGGGCACCACGTGGCAAGAAAGACTGAGGAAGATGGCGTCGGCTGACGCTTTTATACCCCAGGCGCTCTGACGTCGGGGAAGGGGTGACATCAGCTGACACCGGACCCAGACTTTGGAATCCGGCCGACCGAAGGGCTGCAGGAGGCAGGACAACCCATATGTGAGGACTGCAGATGCATCCTTGAAGGACATGTGCTCAGTCCTCTTCCTAGGTCTGACATCACTAGGCTCAACAAAAGCCTAAGCTAATTTTCCAGAACAAGTTATATGCTCTAAGGAGATGAAAAATCCTGTAGCAGAGATGAAATCTCAACAAGAAAGGTGTTCTTGAAGAAGGCACTGCAAACCTTCAAAGAAGCTATGAAATGACAGTTTTGTTCATAGTGAAAGAGATGGCAGCCAAATGTATTTGAATATGGAAGTCATTTAATCCAATGTCAAACATATTTGCTAGTTACTCGAGTACTGTGGCAAAAGGAGCCAAAGAAAAAACAAAAACAGATCTAGGCCCTTGCAGCTGACTTACAGTCGGAAACAAGCACAGTTGTACTTGTGCTAGGCTTTCGTGAAAAAGACCGTAAACTAACCACTTCACCTGAAAAAGGAAGGATTACCAGCAGGTACTGGAAGTAGAAAGGCAAGTGACGAGCAGCAGGGAGTAAATGTCTTAGAAAAGTTTTCCAAATTTCCAGATTTTCCTTGTTATCAAGGAGCTGAAGGACTACTTCCAAGGTATCAGCAGAATATGATCTGCTCAGCCTGTCCAAGGAACTGGTCTCCTCAGAAACATGGACTGCAACAAGAGAACAGCTACCAGGCACCAACTACCCCCATACTCTCACAGCTTCTAAGGGTAATACACAGCTGACCCCTTCGCTGTTGATATACCAAGAAAACAGCTACCAGGCACCAACTACACCTATGCTCATACAGCTTCTAACGGTACTACACAGCTGTCCCTTCACTGTTGATATACCATACAACTCGCATGCCACCCATCTCTATGGTTGGAACTTACATTAGGATATATTCTCAAACGCTTAAAGGTTTGGGGCTGCTCTCATCCCCAGTATGCTTCTGTAAAGGGATGGTTCTGATGGCACCATGACATCTTGAATGAAATGCCCCCCAACACACACACACTCCAGAGCCAAGGCTTCCCCGGTAATAGTTTCCATAAAAGGTGCGAGGTGGAAGGGACTCCCAAAGGAAATATTACTAGTATCCATGCACTTAATAGCACCTATAGATTTAAAAATGGATGCCAATACTACAGCTCATCTGCAGATTACTGAACTCAAATAGTCCAATGGAGAACACACATGTGGAGTACTATACAAAGAAATATGGAAATGGCTGCCACCATGAGACCAAGCATCCAGATATATAAACAGGCACCGATTTTGGAAGCTACAACAGCAGACACTGTTGACTAGCAAAAATTCTGTCCATGAGGAGCCATACTCTACCCAACTTAATATCCAGATTGCAACTTATAAACAAAAGTAAGAGAACAGGTTGTGGATTGGATTCTTGCAGGGTCAAGGAGAATGGAAAAAAACTGATCAGAGATTCTCTCATAGTCAAGTGACTGATAGAGAAGGGGAGCTAAAAGCCAGTGCTCCATACAGGGAACATTCTGCCCCCAACAAAGATGCAAGTGCACACAAACCACAGACACACAACTGGTGAACACCCATGTGTGTCAAGGTCAGACCAAATAGAAGAGTAACTAAAGACCCTCTGAATATGACAAAACTGACAGGAAACCTGGTACAAAGCTGGATAAACCACGGCACAGCTCGAAAAGTGAAAAAAACTTTAATCCAAGTGATAAAAAAAAATTGTTACATATTCATTAATTTGTTTTTATAGGATGATGTTCCTTTAAATCTGTGTATTATTTGGTGCCTTTTTTGCTATTTAAATTTTAGAAAAATCAGAGTTTATCAGTTCTGAGGAAGTCTGTATGTTTGCAGATGAAAGCGCTTAACTCGTGGATGTTTTTTATCACTTGGAATTAAAGTTTTTTTCACTTTTCGAGCTGTGCCGTGGTTTATCCAGCGTTGTACCAGGTTTCCTGTCAAATAGAAGAGTAAATGACCAGGTCAAACTCATAACTGCATATACCTCCTGGATCTAGATTTCCTTGCATTTTTATGTGCAGATAGGCATACACATAATTAAAACATATAATCTAATCTCCAGTGAGATAAAGAAAGACTGCCCTAGACCACCTGACAGGTTTTCTATGGAATAAATAGGTTTAGGCTGCGGAGATCCAAAAATGTCCTGAGGATCTTTTTTTCACCTGGAGTAACATCCTGTCCCTTTCTACTCTTGTGGGACCCTCTTAAAAGAGCTCTTGTGTTAAAGAACCTTAGGATCTATGTGCTTCTTTCATCTGGAGTAAGACATCAAGGAAGGAGACAGTAAAATTGGGATGGAAAGAAAAGTTACCTTGTCATCTCAGAATGCAAGTGTCCTCACGTAACCATCCATTGTTATTTTCCATCCTGACAGGTGGACAAATGATCCATGACTGCCTCCAGAGGAAAGGCAAGGCCTCAAAGGTTTAGTCAGGCCATGGCTGCCAAAATGACTGCAAAGAGCTCCTGACTCAGGACTTATGACCTCCCTGGAAATTGCATTGGTCATTAGAGTTATTTCCAGATTGCCATTTGCTTTGCTGTTGCCCATGCCTGACCTACACCAAGTGCAGGGACCTCTTTATTATAGAAAATGTCCTTTAAGTAACATGAAATTTAGCTTCAACAGCAGTGAGAGCGCACCTCTCAACTGTACAGATTTTTGCAGAATGTCCATATTTCTGCCTCATATTTTGGACCATTTTTTTCAAAAAATGTGGTTTGCTAGCAAATCATTTAAGTCAGAAAATAATGACACGAGTTTCAACCCTTCAGAAAATTCATGCTAATGCAAAATCTATTATATCTACTTTTTAACTTTGTAAGAGTAATATTTAAAATTTGTCCTTATTCTTTGTCTTTGTCCTCCTATTATGTATGGCTTTGTCCAGATTTCTTTCTGCAAGAGGCTGAGAGATATGAGTGACAGTTTTGCTGTTTTCCATAGTTTGCTTCACTCCTGGCCACAACAAAATGATAATTTTAGCTACACATGCTGGTGAACACCTACTCCAGATCCCACGTCTCTGGCAGAACTTTTGCTGGTGTTTTAGATTATACACATAATCAGATCTGCTATGGTGAATGTGACGTCCCTCCTCTGGGCGAGGGATCCAATAGCCTCAATCCTCACCATTGACACCTGTGGGGAACGTTCACTTAAAACAAAAATGGATACACAATGTATTTTCAGATGCAGTTCTCTGCACCAAGCAATTTCCCTTAAGAGTACACAGGGAGGGTACTCCAGACCTGGGACTGGGTTTTCTTTTCCAGGACCCAAATAAGACTTCACCTTTCTCTCTGCAGAAAACAGTGCTCTGTGTCCTTGTTCCAAGTAGCTGACACACACACATAAAGGTTAGAATTTCTCTCTCTCACACACACACCTGGAAAAGATTGGCATAAATTTACCCACTATACCACCTCTACCCAGACTATAAGGTAGATTTACTGCAACCAGCCAGGTACTTTAAGTCTCTTACCAGGGTACTCCATTACTCTTAGTAAAATTAATACTTCTAGAAAAAGGTAGTGCTTCCAAGTGGCAAGACTTTAAGGATCATGAAGCCACAGTGTCATCAAATAAATGCAGTTACTCCCAAGGACTAAAATACTTTCTAAAAGACCAGCCACAATGAAAGGTATAGATATACTTAATAAAATAGAAAACATGAAAATACTGAATATCTAATTACAACAAACACCAGAGTTTCAATTTACAGGAAATATAAAAACAAAACCACTGGAAAGATTCAGACAGATACAGAAAAACAATATTTAACTAATCTCACTATATTTTCCTAACTTACTGAAGAATTACTGTTCCCTACTTACTGGCTAGAGCAAGACAAGATGAAGTGGGTAAATATCGTTGTTGTCAGTTCCAACAACAGGGTGCTGAGTATCACTATCACTTCTCTCACTACTATCTAAATACAGTTTTCAGTGTAGGCTACAGAATGACATCACATCTAGTTACCTATGGGGGTTCCCACTCTACCCTCTGCCTAGAGGATGAACCAGAATCTAGCACAGATGCGTCCCAACATAGAGATTTGCTAAGGCATCTGGAGACTAAAACAATTCCATTACGTTCATCCTTCCTGGAAAGGCTAACCAGCCATTCTCTGGCATCCCAGGGTAGCAATTAGTTCACCACCAAGGACAATAAGAGCCAAGGCCTTTCCCAGACATTGCATTGCTGGCTATATTCAAACCTGCGAGATAAAATCACTATGGCCTAAATCAAGTCATTTAATTTCTGGCTATTTTTCTTAAGGTAAGCCGAGCTGCTTAACCTTCCCTTCTAGCATCCTCTGTTAATTATATACATTTCCTCAGTTACAACAATACAGTCTGATATAAATGTATATTTCATTTCTGTCCAGCAGGACCCACTGTTGATACATTTTTAACATAAGCAACTTTACAAATACATTGTTAAAACAAGAATCTGTACAAATCAGTTTGATATACAAATGACATAAAATTCTTTACAAAACTCCAGCTAGCTATGCTGGCATATGTTACCCATGCACTGCTCTACTCTCTCTGGCACAACCTCACATCATCACACTGAACACCATTACAACTGGAATATCAGTCTTACTTTTATTAATCCATCAGGCAACACTTTTTTGGTTTTCAGTGCAACTCATAAGATGCAGCCCTTTGAAACCGCATCATCTGTACCAGGTAATTAACTGCCTTCAAAGAAAAAATGAAGGATACACGTATATGCTTTCCCAAGACATACACTACTCTGGAGTTGGAGCTTTGTTTTTTTTTCTCTCTCAACAGTAGTTGCCAACATTGAAGTACCTGGTTTAAGAGTCTATGAGTCTCCAACCACAAACTCCATTCTCTGGGAGAGCAGAGTACAGTCTGTTTTTTTTTTTTGAGGAACCAAGGCTACAATATCTGGATTCTACCAGGAAGCCTTGCTAGTAACTTTAATAATGCCAATTTACCTACTTGTAAAGACTTCTGGGTGAACCAAAAAGCCCTCTGCAGCATCTGCTTTGGGAAGGATAATGGATCAGCTGGCTACCCCCCCCCCCCAACATATCACCTGCAGAACATGGGTTTGATGGATGAGACACATAAAAAGTGTGTCATCCTCAGTAATACATGGGGATATGGGAAGAGACTCTGCAGGAAAGTCCAAGTTTCCACTACAGTTACCTTTCTATAGGTCTTTGGAAAAGATGTGTCAAGAGAAAGTGAAGACTTCCTCTTTAGGACTAAATTGACCTGAGCAGCTGTTGAACAGCCGTGGTCCCTCTGCACTAAAAGATGATCTGCAGGGGGCTGAGACTCTACAACAAAAATACTTGTATCAAAAGACATGACTGTGCAGTATGATCTAGGAGGATGCCCCAGCAGAGTAATGTCTAGGAATTATGGCAGGCATTGCTACATGCATCAAACCTGAAGAGACTCTGAGCCATCAATATAAAATGCTCTGACGACAGTGAAGCATCAAGGCTGAGAACCCAAGACCACAGTGGGGTTGGCAGTGTCAAAGTCAACATTAAGACAAACAGTGGCATTAAATATAGCAATAATGGTACTCAGACTGTCAACATCACACATCTCAGCAGTCAACAGGGATTGCAGCATCAACATCAAAACTGTACTCTTTGATGTCAGCCTTTTCAGAGCTAGTACTAAAACAGAACTAGCAAAGAAAACTCTGACATCCCAAACTGAGGCGTTCAGGTGGTGACAGATTCTCTCTCTTCTAATAAAAGCCTGGAACTAGAAGAGATGCCAGAAAATTTCTGATGAACACTGTAGAAAGGGCCCAGAACTCAGACTTGATTTAAATCAAAACACTACAGCCGAGACAGAAACTTGCTTTGGCACATTAGATCTTGGCACTGAGCACTCCAGTTATTGTGCAGGGTTTTCTAAAGGACTGTTATTCTGTAGTCCCCTTTAGCACTGGCAGACCATCCCCTGCACTTTTCCTTACTAGGATGTGAAAACTACCACTGCAATCCAAGAGGTTAATCAACAGTTCAAAAAACTGATTCAGCTACTCAGCAGTGCTTGCAGCAGTAGGAAGCGTTTTTTTTTTTTAATCCTGAATGTTGCTGTTTTTGTTCAGTATTTAACATGTGCAACAAGAATGTACAGCCATCTATTCTTGAATTTGCATTGAGACTTTTTTAAACTAAAGCACAAATGCCTATAGATTACATTTTCATACTTCAGTTCATGGGTAAATACTAGGCTGTCTGGTGACTACTGCAAGTCTAGTCAACAGTCAGAGTCAGAATCAAACTCTGTACCTGTGAGATAAAGACCTTGACCAATATGCCAGTTGTTATCTTCTAACATTTCATCAAAACCACAGTTGTGTGCAACACTATCACCACTTCTACAAAACTGATGTATTTACAGAAAATGCATTTTACAACAGGATCACTATACAAAAATGTGGCCAACTCTTAGGGATGCCATAGTTTTAGATGCCAAAAGTGGGACGTTCGTGAAACTTGAAATTGTGCAAGATAAGTTATGCCATCATCGATTGAAAAATAATTTTCATCTTATTACCAAAAATAGACAGATGTACAATGTTGGTTGTTTATACTACTTCATATAACACTAACAGACTTAAACTTGGCATCACAGCTTCCTGTGACATTGAGAAAAGTTAGAAAATATTTTTATTTTACAATATGAAGACATTTGCCAATTTTCCTGCCCCCATCCCCCACCCGGACAAAAACACCCCAAATCACAACCACTCTACTGAAAGAGGGACAGGTGGTACACTAACACTTGTTTTCTCTTCCTCTGCAATAAAACAGTGGAAAAGGGTCACAATACTCTGCCCTCCCACTTTTTTTTTTATTTTTACATCAGCAGTACTGATTGCCTATGCAAGACTGTGGGCTGTACCAGTCAGGTAAAAATACAGACAACCTTGTGCCTGTGGTATGCCATGCACAAAGACAAACTCCTCTGCCAAAGTGTGTGAAATGTTAAGCTAAAAAAAAAAGGTGGGTGGGCTTTCTTTCCTTTAATTCCAAGGCAAGGAAATTACAATGTTAAGTATTGGTAGGTTTCTAGTACCTAAACAATACTGAAAACATACATTAAGGACAAAAGAAACCGAAGGACTGAGTTGTTAGACTGTAGGAGAGGATGTACTTTTACTTTAAACAGCAAAAATGACAGTGTAACTTACCAGCAAAGAGCAACAGATGTCACTTATTGCCCTTTTAAAGTTTTTAATATTTTAACAAGGTGTCTGAGACCATCTGACAATTGCCTGAACTATTTACAAATCAATAAAGGACTAGAGAAGAGGAGTAGTGCAGTGCTTTACAAGATACAGGGAGGAGGTAACTTTGCAGACTTGGAAAGTTTGGAATGCTGTGTGGTCCTCCTGCTTTAAGGCTTAGTCCAATAACTTATAGAGGACGGACAAACTTTTATCAAATCTAATACTGTGCAACATGTTCTTCAAGACATCGTCCTGCTGCTTTAAGTTTCATCAAAAATAGTAATTAATGTATCCATATACAAAACCAGATTACAACAGCTTCCAGAAAAGAGTTAAGTGTAACCTCTAGGCAGACATAAATGAAAAAGTAAATTAAGTCAGAACGTTAATGGTTTTCCATGATTTGAAATTTATTTCTATGACACAAACTTACAATGTAAAAGTTACTTTTTTTTTTTTTTAAGATACAGTCCACTTTTTTGTAACATTTTTAAATGATTCAAGTGGTCTGCCACATATTTGTGTTCAGGGAAATTAGCAGTTTGCAGGCTCCTGAAAATGCGCCAGTTTTCATCCCTACGTTCAGTAGCATGCCCCATTTCTTGTTCAATGCTCATGTAAGGTCGGCTCAGCCAGTACTCATTTTCAGCTTCAATCTCCAATCTCTTGATCATATTCCGCTTCATCTGCCATGTAACCTTCCTTGGTCTTCTGTATTTGCCAATCCACTGTTTTCCTGGAATGCCTTTTCTAAACAGTACTGCAGTAAGGAACATTTTTCTGGAGAAAACTTTCTGTAACAAAAACAAAGTTGCATTTAAGACATTCTTATCCAAACAGAAAAAAAACCCTACATTTTGTAACCATTACAAAAATATCTCAAGAATGTTTTTGAAAATAATTCAGCAGCAATAATTATAGTTTTGTAGCAGCTGGTTAAGGCAGAGAAAGCTGAAGTGAGTTCTGCTGTAATACTGTCAATTTTGAAAAAAGCCCCCACACTTTAGTAATTACACTACATCACATAACTGTAGAAATTAACAACATGGAAGACATGATGGAATGGGTACAGCATGTAAACACACAGACTTGATACTTTTCATAGCCTAAAGCTGTGAACTCGTGGAAAGTGAATGATGCAAACAGCAACAAGTAAATGACAGGTAAATTCACACTTTTCAAACTCCAAATACACAAACAACATTTCACAGACCTACAATGCATTATGTCTTAAGAAAGGTTATTACAGTCATATGGAATAGTTGGATATATTGCTTTAATGGTTTCACTCATGCGAGGTCTTGCACATGATTTTATCTTTAGAACAGATGAGAATCAGCAAGGATGTCAGTTTTACACCACAATTCAGCATCTCCTTGCTTAATGCATACACTGAACCAAAGTGTCAAAGTTTGCAACAGTTTTTTTTTTTTAATAATAATTTACCACACTGCATTAAATTATGTATACAGAAGTGCAATGAAAAGAACATCAAATCAATAACGTTTTATATGAAATTAGCAAAATTATGTGGTATCAAGGACTGTTACACTGTCTTACTGGGATAAAAATGTATTTCCAGAAGCAAGGATATACATAAATAGTAATATGCTACATTTTGATAAACTGGGGGTGCAGTTAAGCACACTGCAAATATATGGGTAGGTTAAAACTTTACAAGAGCAGTAGGCGCTGCACTGCCTCAATACTGCAAGAGATGAATCAATGGGCACACAGATGTGGAAACAGTTACAGGAACAAAGGTGGAAAATGAAAAAAAAATTATGTTTTTCACTGTGACACAAGCCTAGGTAAGTGTCACCTACATGCTATACACGTAGAAGAGACATACTACAGACAAAACATAAGGGAAGGATAAAATGCACAGTGGGACAGACCAATAATGATGAAGAATGAGATATTGTTGTTCAGGCTGACAAATGGAAATGAGGAAGCCCCTCCTGGGGAGCTAAGGTATACAGGTGATCAAATACTGATGTACTTTAAAATGAAATCACATAACATACAAAGCATTTTTAACCTGCCTTGTTTTTCTGATTTAAAAAGTGTGCCTCACAGATGTCTGAGGAAGATGCAACTGCAGACATGAAAATGTCATCTACAGGGGCATTAAGGAAAAAGACACGACATAGCCACAGATGGCTGATGGGCTCATGAAGTTGCGGATAAGAACTGTCCGTTTAACATGACACAATTCAATGTAACTAGCTTACCAGGAAGAGCTCAGAAACTTTCCTACTAGACAAACTTAAATGAGACAAACAACTTGTCATTTTTACGAAAATATTTAATTCTGTCCATGTAAAATGTAAACAGCCTCCAAAGCTAATTATGAAGCAAAAATAGCCTCCCTAGCTAAGGATAATCGCAAAGCACTCTATGTCCAAAATCTAATAGGAAATACCCAGCTATGTGGTGAACTCATTGTGGATGGCACCACCCATACTAAACTAGAGGTAACAGAAACTGCTTGCTGACAGATTTTGAGCAAACTTCACCTCCCGTCTCCTCCAGTCATCCCCCAGAGTACATGTGCCACCATTCCGAGCAGGTTATTATCAGCACTCTCCAAGGCCTAAAACAAGGCATCAATGGGATCAGACAACATCCAAGCTGCCTTTGAAACTCACTAACTCCAAATACCATCACATGCCAACATCCTGGCAGACAGATTCAGTGCTAACTTTACCTCCCCCTCACCCCCTAAAGGGCCCATATCTATACAGGAAGAATGCAGAGTCCCTGTAATCACAACTACGCAGGTAAAAGCTGCACTCTCTAAAGCCAAAAACACAGCATCCATGAGACCGGACAACATCCTAGGCTGAGTTTTACACGAATTTCAAAAAGAACTGGCCCCCCACCCAAGCGTCATGTTCAATAATAGCCTTGCATCAAGCTTTGTGCCCACTGAATGGCACACAGCAACAGTTATCCCACTCCCCAAAGGGGGAGCCACCATTGACCCTGGGAACTATCTCCTTATTAGCTGACGAGCCTGGTTTGCAAGACCATGGAACATATCATCATGGAACTCAAACAAAGACATTGGTAACCTTCAAACTCTGGATCCCACCCAGTTCGGGTTTGTGAAAGGCAGAGCATGCCTCCTGAACCTGATCGACTTCTTTGAGGCAGTCACCAAAGCCGTAGATGAGGGTAAGGTGGTTCACACAGCCTATCTTGACCTCGCCAAGGCTTTCGACACCATCCCCCATTCTGGAATTACAGCTAAACTAGGTATAAATCCCTACGTCACAAGATGGGTTGCCAACTGGCTCACTGACTGAACCCACACTGTAAAAGTTGGACTCCAAATCTGACCTCAAACCAGTGACAAGTGGAGTACCACAGGGTTCAGTCCTGGGACCTCTCCTGTTTGGTATCTACTTCTCTGAAGTAGAAGCTAACACAGAAGGCCCCTGGCTAACGAAGTTCACAGATGACTGCAAACTAGGAGCCATAGTCAAATCCCCAAATGATGTGGACATCTTACAGAAGGGCCTCACAGAGACAGATGCCTGGTGTTAGTGCAATAGCCTCAAGCTCAGTGCCAAAAAGTGCAATGTCATCGCCTTTGGTAAAAACTCTGTACCCATGAACTACCACACAGGCAGCAATCTACTTAACACCGAATGTGTGATAAGAGACCTTGGGACCCAGGTGGACAGTAGTCTATCCTTTGATAGTCACATCACCACAGCAATCAGGAAGTCCTTCTACGTGGCACACCTCATTATAAAAGGGTTCTCATCCAGGAAAAACAGAGGTCATTGTTCCTCTCTACTCGACACTCATTAGACCCATTATAGAGTACAATGCCCCTTTTAGAATGTACCTCACAAGACATCTGCAGTAGCTGGAAAGGCCACAGAAGTACCTCACAAAGAAAATTACTGGCCTCAAACAAATGCCCTACACTGACCATCTCAAAAAACTCCAGCTTTACTCCGTAGCGTATTGCCTACTCTGTGGTGATCTCTGCCTAACATATAAAACTATGTCAAACCCAGAGCTGTTGGACATGCTACACCTGAAGAAATCCCAATCCCTCCGAGCTACACGCTCTAGGGACCTAAACCTTGTCACCACAATAAACAAGACATGCTGGAGGGATAGATTCCTGTCTCAGAGACTTCCCTTACTCTGGAACAGGTTACCCATCTATGTCAAGCAAAGTTCTTCATTAGCACTCTTTAAGAAAAATCTTGGTGAATGGATGAGAAATAGGAAATACACCCCGGGGATCACTTGTGTGTATCTGCTCAACAGTGGCACAAGAAAACAACTTTTTTGGGTGGTGTAAGCCAGAGAACCTTGTTGGCTAGGCTTACGTAGGCCCATGGGCCGATAGCCTAGTACCTCCCTATGACCCTATGGCTCCTTACTACTTAAATCAGAGTGCTCTCTGAGGCACTAGGAATTGTATGCTGTTACACTAAAGTGCCTTCCTCAAGCACAAATAACGTTAGTCACATTTTACCTCCACTATTAAAAATTCAGTTGAAAAGGTACCTGAACTGTCAGTTACCTTCTCAACTTAATTTTCAGTGTACAGTAAGAAAATGCTCAAATTTGAGTTTGAGAAAATCGACATGCCATGCACAGTGCATCTTCTGGTGATCACAGCAAGCCGATTCCATATGCAATGCATAAAGCAAGTGGGGGCAGCCAATCAGATTCTTGCAATCCAAGCTGCAACTTGCCTAACACCACCATCCCCAGACCTAAGTTTTCTTTGTTCTGTCACAATAACTAAAGGGATCTGCAGTAACAATTCTCTTTCTTTTTTCCTTGATGTTTAGAATTTACCTACATTGCTACTGGATCTTTCTATTTATTTTGTCAGAATATTTCTGTGTGCCATTTGGCAAGACTGGAGATACAGCTACATTCATGATCTGAGAAAACAGCAGTGAAAAGAAACCCTGAAAGTCAAACTAGTACAGTACAGCTGCAATGGAGATAGTTCCTTAAAAGCAGGGAGAGGTAAGTCTACTGGCAATGTTCACATGGGAGGATCCTGCCCCATAATCCTTTGGTGTTTATGTCCGAGGACTGAAGTTACAAAATAATGATATACATTTGAGTTTCAGACTTTAAATCCTGCAGAAAATGCATGTTAACACAAACCCTGTGTGATACCCACCAATATGTGTTGTCCCCACGCTGGGCCAGTAATCAAGGAGCCTGAATCATCACCACTGACACTGGAGAGGAATGCGCTCTTGGAATACAAATGGATACACTCATTATTTCCAGATGCAGACCTGTCTGCATGAAGTACAATTTCCCTTAAGAGCACACACATCCACATGCAGAACACACTCAGCCTGGGGGTTTGGATGTCTCTATATCTGTCTCCCTCCAGGTCCCCAATAAGACTCCCCACTGGTACAGCTGTAGGGTTAGATCCTCGGCAGAATGTTCAAGCCAAGTCCTCCAGCACCCTCTCTGTGAACTCAGTGCTGTGTCCCTGCCCCAAGTAGCTGACATACACACACTAAGATTTAATTCTCTCTCTCTCTCTCACACACACACACACACACACACACACCTAGGAAAGGCTACCCCAGATTACCCGCTCCACCAACTTTGTCCAGACTATAAGGTAGATTCACTGCCACCAGACAGTTGCTATAAAGCTCATAACAAATGGTGTCCAGTTATACTCTGTACTATTAATACTAGTACAAATGGTAGTAGGTCATCAAGACAGCTGGCTAGGCATTCTGGAGTGGCACATGCAGTGTCACCAAATAAATACATGTACTCTCAAAGGTTAGATACTTTCTACAAGGACCAGTCACAATAAAAGTTTTAAACATATTTAATAAATAAAAAAACAAGAAAATACTGAATATATATTTACAGTAAACCACAGAATTTAAATCATAAAAAATATTGAAATTAACATTGATGGACAGACTCACGCAAACAAAGAAAAACACTCTTGGAACTAAACTTCACTGTATTCCTGACTGAATCTAAAAGAATTTACTGCTCCCCAGTTAAGTTACTATCGCAAGTCAAGATGCTGTGGGTGAGGGTCTTTCTAGTCAGGCTCCACAAAACAGAATACTCAATACTCCAAGATTTCTCTTTTTAATATCTAAAACAATTTCCAACAGGGCCAGCAGAATGACCTCATCTGGTCACTTGACTCTAGGATCTCACAGTATTTCCCACTGAAGCTAAGACAGGAATTTAGCACAGATGGCCACAGTACACATCCAAATGTTTATGGCAGTGCCTAGGGCCTTCCCTCTTTTCACTGAGCTAATGAACAAAAACTCTGTCCCAGACCTAGTGTCTCCAGTTTTATACAGCACTATGGGGTGCCGTTTTAATGGTTTAACAGCTTACTTACATTTCCCGTAATATTCTTAAAGTTAACCTTTGCTGTCCCAGTGTCCTCTATTAAAACATATACATTTAATTCAGTTGCCTTAATACATGTACATTTCTTTTCATTTCAGCAGGGTGCTCTGTTGATGCATTTTAACACAAGCAGACCTCACAAATACATTTTCAGCGCAAGCATCAATACAAAGCAGTTTGACATACAAATGGCATACAGTTCTAATACATTTGTAATATAAGCATCTTAAATAAATTAGTTTGATATTCAGAGGACAAATCATTCTTTACAAAACTCCAGCTGGCTATGCTGACACTTGCTAAGTTATGTAGTACCTTCTGTTTGCATTCTCCATGCAGCCCATCAAGTAGCTTAGACATGTTTCTCTGTAATCTGGTTTCATATGTCTTTTCAGAATGGTCATTGTTTTATGTACTTTACTTCAGTGCATGTAACTGTCTTTTCTTTTCTGCTGGTGTTCTGTGGGTTCCAGTTGCACACAGTCATGCACAGAAGTCGCGAGTTTGCATTCCTGCACTGTGTTTTCAATTATGTCATCAGCTCTAGCCTTCCCATGACAATCCAGTAAGACATTTGTGCAG
The DNA here is from genome assembly GCF_019279795.1 of Protopterus annectens. Taxonomy (NCBI): domain Eukaryota; kingdom Metazoa; phylum Chordata; order Ceratodontiformes; family Protopteridae; genus Protopterus; species Protopterus annectens. The sequence continues at coordinate 597,930,701 of NC_056725.1, read as the reverse complement.
CACTGCCAATAGAGCACCCATTCAGCTTGTTGGTCTTCCAATTCCTTCTGTTCATGTGTCAATCTGATGATATTTCAATTCCTTGTATTGTGGTAGCTGTAGTCCCACCATCAGCTTGGGTATAGCCCATTGTAAACTGTCCCGCTTCTCCTCAGTCATCACTATTAGATCTGACCCTTTCTCCACCTTTTATCATACAGAAGTTGGGCATTCATAAAGGAGGCAGTAAAAGCTTGCAGGCTTTGTCCAGATTTCTTGCACTAAGAGGTTGAAAGGTATGCTGCTCATCTAAAGAGAAGCGATCAATCGCATTATTTACACTCACTAAGCAGTTTAGTGAGTGTAGAAAAAAAGAAATAAAAATAGAAAAATGTGTGTGTCTGTTTCTGTATGCGTGTGTAAGTGAATGCATGTATGACAGAAGAGATCGAGAGAGAGTGAGTGTGATCTGGTGTGAGTGAATACATGTATGAAAGCAGAAGAGACTACATGTATGAGAGATCAAGAGCGATCTGGTGTGAGTGAATGCATGTATAAAAGCAGACAAGACTGTGTGTGTGACAGATTGAGAGAGAGAGCATGAGCAATCTGATGTGAGAGAATGCATGTATGAAAGCAGAAGAGACTGTGTGTGAGATCGAGAGAGAGAGACAGTGATCTGCTGAGAGCAAATGTACACATGAAAGCAGAAGAGACTGTGTGAGAGAAATCGAGATAGTGACAGCGATCTGGTGTGATCAAATGCACGTATGAAAACAGAAGCGACTGTGTAAGAGATTGAGTGTGTGAGAGCAATTTTGGGCAATTGTGTCTTTGTCTAAAGAATGATTTTTCCATTTCTTTATCAACAATATGTCTTAAAAATGAATAAACTGTTAAAACAGCGATACTGTTTTTGCACTCTGCACTAAATAACCTACATGGTTAACAGTGAATGTAATGAGATAAAAACATGAAAGAGCACTGCTATGGTCACTTAAAACACAAATGCACACTTTGTAATGAGCAACAGATTCAGTGGGTGAGAGCACATAAGTTGAAATATGTTATGTGAAATGTTAACTGAGAAGTATGGATTTGTAATTTCTTTACATCAGCGTGGTCTCCCATGACTTTTCTTGACTCTGCTGTTGTCCCTCTATTCCTTTAAATATGGCCAGATTTTGACATTTTAAGGATCCTTTCCCCTATAATAATGCTGAGATCCCCATAACTCTGTTAACTATGGTCCCCTGAAAAAGGTATTCCCTACTAGGGATCCAGCTGCTTCACTGTCTTGCTTTAGGCCTCTGAAACTGTTAGCCCTGGTGTGTTCTCTGACATCTGTCTGCCTGTATTTATTTGTTAATCTGGCTGGAACACTGCTCACAAGTTTTCAAACTCAACCCAGACACAAAAAAGAAAAATGTAAAAAAGAAATTGTCATAAATTTGTAATGCTACAGAAACAAAGTAAAGCAACTGTGGATCCCTATACTCTTGATATTCTTCAATGCATGAGTATGTGTAGGTCTCTGAAGCTGTCACTCAGTAGTGGCCACTAACTCCTGCAATCTTGCTATGGACCCCATGGGTCCTAATATTTGGGTTCCTATTGGATGTTCAACAGCTTAGGTTGTCGAATGCCTAGTTATCGACACCCAAGTGTTGAAAGTTTAAAATCGTGAATGGCCATATACACGCAAATTCTTTCCTCAAGAAAGAATTTGCTTGGCCATTATCAGGGATTTGCCCTTTCCCCTATGAAGAGCAATCTCAGAGTTGGTATATTTAGTTTGGGGGGGGGGGCAAAGTCCCCCACTATGTTTGGGTTCAGAAGTTTATTTTATTTTGCGATGGCCTAGTGAATTCTTTCCTGAGTTAAGAATGGCCGTTCGCGATTTTAAGGTTTCGACACTTAGGTGGTAGACATTTGATAACCTAATCTGTCGAACATGTATTATAGACCCTAATATTCTAGGGGGGGTAGCGGTCAGCCTCAAACTCCTGTCATGGCCTCGGACTCCTGTAATCTTGCTGTGGACGCCTAATATTCTCCTTAAGGAACACTTATTCTTCCTTTCAAACTTTCAGACATTACATACCATGCAATCCTCACACATGTGGCACCCATTTGAAGTCTATCAGTGGCCAGGCCTAAATTATAACAATCCAAATTTTAATCTTATGCTAGAGCATTTTTAAGCGCATCCTGTATCCCCCATCAGAAAGCTTTTAAATCCTTCACATTCTCAAAGCATATGATTCCATGCTCCCTTTCTCCTTTATTATACCTCCAGCAAATAATATCTACTGCTGGGAACATCTTTTGAAACCTAGCTGGGGTATAAAAATACTTACACACACATTCATACCCGAATATTATAAGTTTCCTTGCTTTTGTCACATAACATATTTGATCAGTCCTGTCCATTTCACAAACATATTTTCCCTCTTAACTTTCCTAGTCCTGTATAAACCCTTAAAATTAGTCTGTCTTTTTCAGTTGCCATGTCCTATATTTTGCAATCTTTGGTTGAGGGCTTTTGTTTGCAGCTCATCTTTCTTTTTTTTATTCCAGCTATTATTAATCCTCTGTATAACAAATACTCTCTTGAATAGAAATTACTGGTAATTTTGCCTTCTTCCCATTTCTTCCACTTTCCTTTTATGTGCTGTTCCCAGAATCTAAGTTGCCTATTTTTTTTTTCCTTCCACAGTTCAGTAATTTCAAATCCTCCACCATTTTGACTTTTTCCCTAAACCTTATGGGCACTTCTCGTCTTTTCAACTCCTGTATTGTCTATCGTTAATGATTAGGAGCATTGATTTTTTTATGTATATATTCTAGGGCCCTAGTTCTTTCCCTGTTCCTTCTAACATTTTCCAGAACATTATAGGCTCATCTTCCTTTACCAAGTAACACTGTTTTCCATTTTGCTTTATATGTATCATCCTGCAATAGACTTACCATCCTACAAAAATTCTCTCATCTCCATTTCTGTAGCTTGCCAGGTGTCTGCACTTGAGGAATACAAGTAATAGAAGTAAGCCTGTGCTACATGTATGACCAATGGTACCAGGCAGATCTTGATGGCTTGTATTTTATCTCTTTCAATGAACACCAACCTCCATTTTCTTAATTTACTTATTATGAACTGCTGATGTTCTCACCACATCTCCTTTGAAGTCTTTGGGAAGTTTTTTTTTAACTTATTTCTAAGCATTTCATTCTGTTGTGTCCTCACAAGGAGGGGAAGTTTTGTACTAAGATATATGCTGGCTCATAAGTAATTGTTGATGATTTGTAACCTGCAATGTTACTAAAATTATTTAGTCTCTCTCAAACATTTTTTTAAACAAGAAACATCTTTATTGAATTATCACTTATGACATAGGCAACACATTTATATAAATCAAAATTATACTGGCACATGGATATGCATACAGTTCGTCATTCTTCAAATGCATGGCACCTTGGGTGACAGCACACCTAAGTTTGATCTACATAGAGGCAGGTTAGGTTGACTCAGTCATAGACCATCATCTGATTGGTGTGGCTATCATGACCAGCTTTGAATTAGCTGTCCTTGTCAACTAGTCTTAGTCATCTGTTGCACAAACATGGTATGACAGGACCACTATATAACATGTCCTGAATCTGCCACATCACTGCAGTATCCAATCTGTGTATCATGTTTGTATCTGTGCATGGTGCCATGTTATGATACATAGGTTTCAACTTATGTAACTTGCTGAACAATCTAGACATAGCCATTGCCCACATTCTCATGATGGTCTTCAATATTATCTTTAATGGTGTTTCTTCATTCCATGGATGTTCTGGCTCAGATATCTGGGTTGTTTTCATAGGACTCTAGCACACCACAATGTGAGGACACCATGCTTTATTGCATGCATATGGTGATAGGTTATGTTATAAAGCATGGCAAACAAAGTGGCCATCCAGATGGTTTTCTTAAGTCGATATGAGAGTTCACCCCAGATCTGTTAATTCACAAAAAAGAGGCTGCGATACTACTCTAGTCTGTCACAAAGCCTTTTCTTTTACTGGAGTCAGCCATCTGCACCTAAAAAATCAAACAGAATATACAAGGTTCCACCATATTTGAATTTTGTACATGTTTTCCCCAAACCTGACCCAGCAGCTACAGCTTTGGTTAATCCTTCTACTGCTACACATTTAATCAATTCCAATACTACTGTTTCTGATAAGGATTGGGAAGGTTATTGATAAGTATGAGGAAAGAAGTGTATGCTTCTGCAACTTTATTTTCATTATTTGGACTGTCATGCTAAAATGTGTAAGTTTGCTCTGACCAATTGTGAAAGGTAGAGGAATGTTTTGTCCACGGTTTCTTATAAGGAACACTCAGGCTTAAATAATTGAGTGTGTGTGAGAGAGAGTGTGTGAGAGAGAGTGTGTGAGACTCATGTGATGCTTCTTCCAGCTCTATGGCCATTGGCACTCTTTTGGAAAGGTTTGCCTGGCTGTGTTCTCAGAACCTTCCAGATGATGTTAAATGAGATTTTAAACTCTCCTTTGGATAGAGATTTAGTTTTGGTCCCTCTACTTCAGAAGTGAACAAAATGTGTGATGAAAGGGATGGTTCAGTGAGAGATACTAGTTGTACACTAATTCTGGCATGGAGCAACCATATGTTTTGGACAATATTTCTGGTCAGTCATGTGTAGAATTTAGTGGAGAGGCAGAGCTCAGTAATATACAAAGTGTTATACTACTTTTACCAAAGTACTCTGGTCTTTTCCTAACAGATGGTAATGACTCCGTCTTGGATTACACCTGCACCAGGAATGTCTACTCAACAGGTTATGTGCAACAATTATCACCTTTGCCTGAGCATGGAGAACCTTGTAGTAATGAAATGCAAGTCATTATCAACTTACAATATATGTAGTTACAGTATAACACGGAGTCATTATCACTTGTCAGGTACAACTCTCAGCAGCTGCCACTGTTATTGACATTACTAAACGTTATCACACTAATGAATGCACGACATATTTTGTTTTCTGTCAATGTAGGGTCATGCTGAAGGCCCCCCACTTCTTTCGGCAAACAAGGTAATGCATATTGTATACATATATGTAGTAATCAAATTAATCTCGCAAACATCCCCAGTAACCTATTTGCATTTCTTCCTTGTGCAGGTGCTTCCACCTTGTGACGGTGACATGGCTTCAAGATCAGAGGAACAAATGAGTCTGGATGTGTTGCTATTCCCATATTCAATGGGCTGCCAAGCCATGCCTCCAGAAGTGAGAAATACTACAACTTGACCTTCCCCACATCTAGCGTGAAAGTACACTGGACTGCAGGAAGAAATATGCATTGGAGTGGACTCCTGCAGTTGTTGGAAGACAAATGGTCCCTCTACCCTAAGCCCAAACTTCTTGTGTTGTTTACTGGAGGAAACTATGTCTTCACTCATCCACTTGGACAGCTGTGGTTAGAAAGCAAGGCGATTTTTGAATTTTGTGTGGTCTGACATAGTTCCTAGACAGCACTGGAGAAATGCAAACAGCCAACGGGCAGCACAAGGCCACACAATTACAGAATGGGTTCATGTGTGGCTTGATGCACAGGGTTGACAGATCAACAATCAGCCATAACAGCATCACTGCAGATGATGTTCACCTTTTCAGAAGTGATGGAGTTCACCTAAATGAAAATGGCATTGGCCTCTTCTTGACTGATATCCATAATGGCAGAATAGCAGTAATGTACGACATACTGGCAACATGCACCTAGTGACAAAAAGATGGAAAACAGCCAGGACGAAGTAGGATCACTATGTTAAGTAAAACTTTTAAATTTTATGAAAAACTTTTTTCTCTACTTACAACACAGTAAAAGAACTGTAATTGTATGCGGTACTCATATGTACAGACATTACATGTTATGACTCAGGTTATGAAAATTAATGGTAATTTTCATATCCTGTACAAGTCTGCTAGGGAACTTGTCAATAGGTTGAGTAAAACCATTTTAAAATGGTAAAATAACTATCTGTATGCTGTACACATGTACAGATATACTTTGTGTATGACTTAGGTTATGAAAAGTACATTTTTTCTTATTTGGGTAAATAACTGGTAGGAAACATTTCAACCTGCTGAGCAATACCTCATTTTGAAGGCAATATTATTACTTACAAAATGGTAAAAAAAGTGCATCTGTATGCTTGTTCACATGCACAGACATTGCTGTTTGTTTAGGACTTAGGTTATGAAAATTATATTTTTTCATATTTTGGTAAATAACTTTTCTACAGAACATGTCAACATGCTAAGTAAGACCTCATTTTGAAGACAGTAGTAGTACTTACAATATGGTAAAAGAACTGTATCTGTATGCTGTACACATGTAGCAATATCACAATTTGTTTATGACTTAGGCTATGAAAAGTATTACATTTTTTCATATTTTGGTAAATAACTCTGCTAGAAAAAATGGCAAGGTATCCTTTTGAAGCCACTATCAAATTGTGCAACTTAATATAATAATATGAATTGTGAGCATCATACATGGACAGATATCCCAGTCTGCTTGTAGGATTATGAAAATTAATACAGTTGTCATATTTCTGTGAAAGTGTATGCAAGGAACTAAGGGAAGGTCAGGGGTGAAGTGTAATATTCACAGTAGAACAAACATCAATTTCTGCAAAAAATGCTCATCTATGACAAGGACAAAAATCAAATACTCTGCTCATCTGTCGCACTATGGAAATTAGGATATTTCTCATTATTATGCCCACATTTTTGCAAGGGAACATGGGGATGACACACATGATCTATCGTTTTGAAGCTGACACAACTCGTACACTCATGTACAGTCTGTCTGTTACAGGTGATGAGTGACTATACTTTATCAGATAAGAAATAATTATATTTCTGAGAATATCTCAGTAAAGAAGCATCACCCACTAATGGTTAAGGTATCATTTTAAAGCCAACATTCACACAAACAAATTACTAGCAAACTGCATTGGTCTGCATAGTATGTTCACCAAGATATTGTAATTTGTTTTACCAAAAAAGTAAGAAAGATGCAGAACATCAGCATTCCTTGGCAAATACTTAATAAAGACTTAGATGCACACTATCAACATTTAAAACTTTGGAAAGATCAGTGTCCACTGAACAACTTTCACATTTATTGATTTTATTTTATTTCACATTTGCTAACTGGGTAAGTCCGACATGGAACAAAGCCAATTTTTCAACAGAGGCCTGGGGAGAAACACTCCAGATGTATGTCTTTGTAACGTGGGAGGAAACCCACACAAATGCAGTGAGGACATGCAGACTCTGTACAGAAGGCACTCCAGCAGAGAATCGAAATGGAGAACCTCTTGCTGTGGAGTGACAACGCTACCGCTGTGTCATCCAAATTTACATTTTTAATCTAGACCTTATGGTTAAAGAGTTATGAACATTTGTTTTCTGTATGGTATTACAAATTGAGTATTTGAAAAAAGAGCTCAGGCCGCACTGTTGTTCCTACTGTGGAAGTAAGCAGTCAGCATTACCTGATCTGCTCCAGAGTGAATGAGTTAAATAACTTAAAACATGATTAGCAGATCCACTTCAATCCCTTTTTAACCACAGCCTGCGAACTGGCTATGTTCCGGCAGAATGGAGGACAACAGTAGTAATCCCTCTGCACAAAGGGGACCATCAACATACCATGAGAATTATACACCCATATGCTTGACTAGCCTCATCTGCAAGGCCATGGAAAGTATCATTATGGACCTTATTAACAAGGACATAGGTAATCTTGTAAAGTCAAAAATGGAGCGAAAAGCAACTATTAAATACAGTCCACAGGGAAAGAATTTCGCTGTAATGGGTGATATGATTCAAAAAGAACTTCACAACTCTAGGTGCAACTATTTATTAGGTACATCAACACATAGGTTAAGCGCTTTCATCTAACATAGTAGACTTCAGTACACAATGTAACATTCACCTCAAGATTATATATCCCTCCTAACCAAACACATTAAACAATCAAGACAATTAAAATTAGACAAAATTAAAGTGCTCAGTGCTCTCATTAAAAACAAACTAAAAGATATTCTTGTACAAGGAAAATCTGACTAGTGCTGAACATAACATCTTATGCAATTACTGTATAGCTAAATTGTGATGTTGTTTGCCCCTACTAAGTGTGTAGAGCGCGACCATATAACCATTAACCTTTTAATTCTAATATAGGCTTGATAGAAATACTGTAATTGATTCCCGGGTGGGTTGCAGCATTCAGAAATATTTGCCATCGAACCTCCCCACTCACCAAGTTTTTTTTCTGACATCACCACCTCTGGGACTGACAAGTATGTGCTCTAAGATAGCAAACAAACATATCACAGCCAGAACTTTTCAATATGTGTCTATATAAAGCATTGGTTATTTCTTTCTAATACAGTAAGTGATTGTATAGTCTGTTTCTTAAGCACCTGTCGGTTTTACAGACATAAAAACAGGAACATTTTGTACATTTTGCCGGGTATATAACATGTGTCCTACAATTCCCATTCTGGAATCTCAATGTTGTGTGGTTCATGTCTTCCAATGTTAAAGTGTCATCCTCCATTAATCGTGAAGCAATGGTTGCATTGCCCACATTTGTGTGTACCCCCCCCCATTTTCCTATTACTATTATTCTGAGTATCTTTATTATTCACTTTTTTCTCAAACCTGCTCTTAAGATTACGTGCAGTTCTGTGTACAAAGGTGGGGTATTCTCCTAAAAATGGATAGACATTCCCATCCGTTTTCATGATACTCCAATTGGATGTAAGGATCTTTTGTATTTCCTTAGAACGGTTACCATATAGTGATATGTATGCTCGTGGAAAGGGGTTGACCTTATTCATAATTTCATTATCTTTATTATCTGATTTTCTAGTTTCACCTCCTAATAGGGGTTTGTATTTTTTACCCCATTCTCCCTTGACATATTTGATAGTATTGTTTATAAGGGCTATAGGGTATCCTCTTTTCCTAAACATATTCCCTATAAAATCCAGTTCTCTAACCATGTCACTAAAATCAGACATCATTCTAGCTGCCCTAATGCATTGCCCCCTTAATAATGCTAGCCTTTAGGCTATAAGGATGGCAGCTGGAATAATGTAAATATGCATTACTAAATGTACTTTTCCTATGTATTTTAGAACAGAACTGGCTATTAACTATGGAAATATGTGTATCTAAATAGGATATACCCTTTTGATCAATATTGTGTGTGAATTTCAAATATTCACAGGTTGTATTTATATATTTAAGAAACTTTTCTAATTCATACAAAGAACCATCCCATAAAATAAAAATGTCATCCAAAAATCGTACATAACTCATGTATTTGTACCACTCACTCTTAAAAACACATTCTTCTTCCCAGTTTAATAGAACTAAGTTTGCGAATATTGGTGCACACGCTGCACCTATAGCCACACCATTATTTTGTCTGTAGTATTCCCCCTCATAGAAGATGTAATTGTGTTTTAACACAATTTCCATGAACTCAGTCAATAACAGGATTTTATCCCATTAGCATTCACCGCATTTGTGAATACTTCTCTCAAATCTCATCATCCCATCCTTTTCTGGGATGCATGAAAAAAGATTAATGACATCTACAGTTACAAATGTCACTCCCTCCTTACATTTGTCGGCAGTTAACAGACTCAAAAAATCCCATGAGTCAACTATGATGTGGGACACTTTTATATACTGGTTTGAGCCAAATGTCTATTACTTTGCCAAAAGGAAAAGCTTTTGAGTTGCTGCCAGAAATGATAGGACTAAATGGTGGGCCCTCCAAGTTTTTATGTACTTATGGTATCCCCACAACGGTGGCTAATACCGGGGATTTTACCTTTAAGAAATTATATAATTCTAAATCAATCCTATTGTCCAGAAGAAACTCTTCTAGATAAAGATCTATCTTGTGGTGCCCCACACTTACCTCATTGAGGGAGGAAATTTCATAATTTCCTGAATTAAAGTAAATGCATCTTGTTGGTGTATTCATCAGTATCATATAAAACTACCCCCCTCCTTTATCGGGTTTCATAACCCAAATATGATGGTCTTCTTGTATTTGTTTTAAGACAGCAACCCCCTTTTTACTCAAATTGTCTCTTTTCCTTTGTATTTTTACACAAATTGTATAACTTGTATAAATCTTCAGTCACAACCTTATCATAAGTGGCTAGGGTGGTGTTCATGGGTGGAATAAATGTACTACCCTTTTTAAAGGGTTTACTGACAGGTACACTGTTATTGTCATGGAAATATAAAGCCAAATTAAGTTTCCGCATAAATAGTTTAAGTTCTATAATATAATCAGTAATATAAAATTGGGTGTTGGGGACAACTTTCATCCCCCTGAAAAACAATGAAAAGTGTTCCTTTTCTAATTTAAAACTTGTGTAGTTAAAAATAGTAAAATCTCCTAAACTAAAACATATATCATTGTGTTTGACAATTTTTAACTCATCTTCTACCTTCCCCAATTCTGATTTTCCCAATTCCCCCTCTGGGGGGGGGTCTCTCGCCACCCCATTTGGCATGAAACAGGGCATGTCTCCTGCCTGTATCCTACATATTTGTTTGTTCCTAAAAAATTCCCATTTCCATAATTTCTACTATTGTATGACTTATTTTTATTATTGTAGTCCCTACCTGGGTACTTGTGATAATTTTGTCTGTTCCATTGGGTTTCTGTGTTACTTTTATAATTACTCCATCTGTATGCTTGTTGGCTCTCATACTGGTCAATGTCCCTTTTTATTTTTTTTACATTTTCTATCAAACTGGTGGTGGCAATTTCTATCTACCCGTTCATATTGTTTATGGTAAATACCTTCCAATTCGATAAACAACAAATCTTTGTTAATAACATTTAAATGCTCAATTTCTTGCATTAATGCACATATTTTCTTGTCATTACATTTCAATATAAACTCCATAAAGCTGAACCCAAAATTGTCAAATAATTTGTTACATTCAAGCGTATTACTTTCGTCCATGTCCACTCCCATGGGTTGTTTAAAAAAAGTTAAACCCATGGGTACAATCTTGAGTTCAAGACACCTTTTAAGATACATATTGTCCATTTGTAGGGTTTTAACTGTCCCTAACTTCTTGCCAAAGTCATAAATTAAACCTTTCAAGGTTTTGTCATTCTCTTTGGCATTGGTTTCTCGTTTGTCAATCTTTTCCTTGTACTGACAAGTAACAAAATCATATTTACTGTTGAAAAATTCATCTAAATCTTGTTTATAATTTTCATTCTGTTTAAATGAATGACTAGCTTGCGGGTTAACAGTACCTGTAATGATAGTCTGCCCGACTACCGAAGTTTTTTTGAGGACCATTCGCTTAGGTTTTGCTCCCGATATATTGAACTCGTCCTCCGATCCACTATCATCCCTTCTTAGAAATTCAATAGAAGGATTTAACTGCAATTTGTTATCACTGGCTCCATGAGAGGGGTCCGATAATTCTAAGGAAATACAAAAGATACTTGCATCCAATTGGAATATCATGAAAATGGATGGGAATGTCTATCCATTTTTAGGAGAATACCCCACCTTTGTACACAAAACTGCAAGTAATCTTAAGAGTAGGTTTGAGAAAAAAGTGAATAATAAAGGTACTCAGAATAATAGTAATAGGAAAATGGGGGTACACACAAATGTGGGCAATGCTTTGCAATAATGGAGGATGACACTAACATTGGAAGACATGAACCACACAACATTGAGGTTCCGGAATGGGAATTGTAGGACACATGCTATATACCTGGCAAAATGTTCCTGTGTTTATGTCAGTAAAACCGACAGGTGCTTAAGAAACAGAATACACAATCACTATTACTGTATTAGAAAGAAAGAAAGAAATAACCAATGCTTTATATAGACACATATTGAAAAGTTCTGGCTGTGATATGTTTAAGTTTGCTATCTTAGAGCACATACTTCTCAAGTCGCAGAGGTGGTGATGTCAGAAAAAAACTTGGTGAGAGGGAGGTTCAATGGCAAATATTTCTGAATGCTACAACCCACCCAGGAATCAAGGACAGTATTTCTATCAAGCCTATATTATAATTAAAAGGTTAATGGTTATATGGTTGCACTCTACACATTTAGTAGGGGCAAACAACATCAAAATTTAGCTATAAAGGAATTGTACAAGATCTTATGTTCAACACTAGTCAGGTTTTCCTTGTACAAGAATATATTTTTAGTCAGGTTTTCCTTGTACAAGAATATATTTTAGTTTGTTTTTAATGAGAGCACTGAGCACTTTAATGGACTAGTATTGTCTAATTAATTTTAACTGTCTTGATTGTTTAATGTGTTTGATTGGTTAGGAGGGATATATAATCTTGAGGTGAATGTTACATTGTGTTCTGAAGAAGTCTACTATGTTAGATGAAAGCGCTTAACCTGTGTGTTGATGTACCTAATAAATAGTTGCACCTAGAGTTGTGAAGTTCTTCTTGAATCATATCACCCATTACAGTGAAATTCTTTCCCTGTATGAAATAGGTAATCTCCAAACTCTGGACCCACCCAGTGCGGATTCATTAAAGGAAGACCCTACCCATTAAACATGCATGACTTCAAGAAAGTCACCAAGGCCCTGGATGAGGGAAAGACTGTGCATACTGCCTATTTTGACCAAGGCAAGGCATTTGATGCAATCTCCCACTCAGGTATTATAAAGAAACTCTCCTAGTTGGTAATTAACCCCTATATTGTCAGATGGGTAGCCAACTGGCTCACCAACAGGACACATACTGTCAAAGTGGACCAGTCACCAGTGGAGTAGCACACATTTCTGTGTTGGGCCCCTTACTGTTCAGGATTTATTTCTCAGAAGTCCAGGCAAACTTGGATTGGCCTGTGGCTGACCAAGTTCGCTGACAATTGCAAAGTGGAAGCAATCACAGACTTCCCTAACAATGTTAACATACTGCAGACAGATGATTGGTGCCAATGACTCTAGCTAAATGCAAATAAATGCATTACTATTCCCTCTAGGAAAGCTGACATCCCTACCAACTACATTATAGATAGCATCCCTTAAGTGTAGACTCCGTGGTATGTGATCTGGGTACCAAGGTCGACAGCAACCTGAACTCGGACCACCACATATCCACAGCAGTAAAGAAATCCTTCTATGTGGCACATTCTATAAGTAAAGGGATCACATCTAGATCCAAGGATGTTATAATTCCATTATACTATGCTTTCACTAGACCTGTAATTGAGTACAATGCCCCACTTTGTATGTACCTCACCAGGCACTTGTAACATTTCTCACCGAGAAATTACAAAGTACACAAAACAAGTCTTACGCAGAAAGACTGAAAGCCCTGCCACGGTATTCTGTCTCCTACAGGTTGCTAAGAGGTGACGTGTGCCTGGCTTACAGGGCAGTCTCTGACCTGGCCCCGATGGAAATGCTACACATTCATAAATCAAACTGCACGAGGGTCACTCACTCCAAGGATCTTAACCTAGCCTCTGACATGAACAGGTCATGCTGGAGAGATACATCTCCCACAGACTGCCACTTCTCTGGAACAAGCTTCCAGTTTATGTGAAACAGGAGCCCCTCTCCGACAGTCTTCAAACACAACCTAGATCAATAGATAGGCGACTGGAAATTCACTCCTGGGGTGGCACTCATGTCCCTTCTGAACAGAAAAAGTTATTTACTACCAAGGACCTTACCTCTACGAACTTCACTCTATCACTGACAACTGGGGCAAATTTTATTATGGTCTGTAAGCTTTGCATGTACCCTGGTGCTTGTTTCATTTTGTACTCTGTTTTTTCTCTGAAGCTTTTCTCCCCGGGCCTCCATTGAAAATGGAATAGAGCCTGGCCAGTGGACTCTCCCGGTCAATAAATAAACTCGAGATAAATATGGCTATGCTTGTAAGGGCTCTAGAGCAGTTAGCCTAGTAACGTTCTATAAACCTACGAGCTAAAAATAAGTGTTTCCCAGGGAAGATAATTTAGATTTGCAGAGATAGTTGTTTAAAGGAAAGAAAAGTGAACCTTTCTAGCATATGTCCCAAGGAGGGAAAAGGGGCTTGAATAGGAGGCCTAATGTGAAAGTTACTCCATAAAAGTCTTTGCAGACCAGAAGTCAATTGCTGAATGAAAATTTGAAATAACTGCCAAATTCAGAGAGTAGTTTAGTCCACAGTCAATTACAAAAGTACAGATGCACTAAAGGAAAAAGGATTTATGCACCTGCTCGGTTACCAAATATAAAACTGATCCATTTATCTCAATACATTTTCAAGATGGAAAGCTTCTCTGAAAAGGAAGTTGTGGTAACTATCCTTTACCAAAACAGGTTTATAGTGCATGAAATGAAGTGGAAAAGCAATGATGCTACATTCAGAAAGTGGAACTCAGTGAGGTGTTTTTGCCTGAGGGGTTAGAGAAGAGCACCCTAAAAGGTTGCAAATGAAGGGGCATATCCACTACAAAAGAACTCATTAGGGTGTGTATGGGGGAGGGACAGAGTTTTTCCTGATCCAGAACAAGGGCTATACAAGGATGACTCTGGCCCTGACAAGTCTGAATTTTCTGAATGAACCTCATTCATCAGATGAAGTTGGTAAAAAAGCATAAAGGAAACCAGCTAGTTATCTATAGATAAAAGTATTTTAGCCTGATCACTCAGTGGTGGTGGTGGTGGTGGGGGGGGTCAATAAAATAACATCGTGGCTTGTCCCAGAGATGGAAAATTCCTCAAATCACTAAACGAGGCATAGCCCACTTGTTAGTCATCAGAAAACACAATCTGAGTCCATCTGTTAGAGGAATGGCTCATCCTAAAAAGTGGCTGGTCATTAAAAATGCAGTGTAAAATGATGTCTCATTGCGATGCTCTCATAGCTCACAGATATAGCAGGTAGGAGAACATCCCCAAATCTGCTCAGGAACTGGACCACAGCTAGTTCGATGAGGCAGGAAGTTTGAAAAACTTACAGTATTAACAGAACAGATGTCTTCAAGATGTTTAATGTGGAGAGGAGACTCCCAAGGTGAGAAGGCAACCTGAACTTTCTGCAGGCTGAAGTGCCCCCGCCCCTATCCTGGAGCAGGTACATCTGTAGTGACTGACGCTTGAGGATTTTCTTTTCTAATCTATTTGTTGACCAAATAAACCCACTGGACACAACTGTCCTTTTTCAGGGGCAACCTGTGAGCACTGTCTGGTTAAGTGACTTAATCACAGTCACACAGTAGGCAGATGAATGTGGAAGGAATCTAACCCTGTACCCTAGTCACAGGAAGCAGCTCATTAACTGCTCTGAACTTCAGTTCTCTGCTTGAATTGCCAAACAAATGGAATGGACTTCCACACTGAGGATGAGTGGGATCCAAACATCAGAGCAGACATCGACAAGCCCTTAATATTAAAACTAGGAAGAAAAGTGGTTAAAATTCTTGGATCACTGGGCTCGGTCTACTCAAGTACATTCATATGGAACCTGGCATGAGGAGTCATACAATTTGGAGAAAACTGTCTGCTAGAAAAAACAAGAGGCAACTAATCTCTACAGAGAAATACCTGTGCACAGGTAGGAAAGGCCTGACAAAGGGACATGCTTACAGAGCAACCTCCAAAGTTTACTGTCTAAAATGGAAGAGAATGGGCCTTCGTAAGAGTCACCAAGTTCTTGTTGAGACAAATAATCTGAGCAGAGGCTCCAGGATGTCCATTAGACCAATCTTCATTGGTGAGGCGAGGAGCCAGTTATCTAAGTAGGGGAAAACCGGCTTTCTGCAGATTCCAGTGAGCCGCTATTATGGACATGCACTTGGCAAGCACCATGGGGGCACTGGTGAGGCCAAAGCGTGGAGTCCTGAATTGGTAATAACTGGCTCAAACCTGATAGTGCAGATAATCCCCACTGCCCCTGGGGATAATGAAACAAAAGCAGACAACCTGAAAGTCCAGACAGAACAGCCAGTCTCCTCCTGACAGACAAGGAAGGATAGTTTTGTTTTGTGCTGAGGTGTTCAGGCCAGCAGGATCCAGTATTGGGTCTAAGATCTTTTGTCTTACTTGTCATCAAACAAATGGAATCTTCTGAGCCTTTCTGGTCTAGTAAGACCTCTTGAACGTCTATTTTCTGCAAGACACTTAACTCCTTCCTTGCTTCTTTTTTCTTGACAGAGTGAAATGTCTGGCAAACGAAACAAAGAGTTGGGGAAGGGCAAAAAATAGAAGAGACTACACACTGGGATAATATTTCCCTGATCCACTTGCCTTTGATTATGTATTCCAAGCTCTCAAATGGATGGAATAGTGATCCCCCAACTACCTCCAGAGTAGGAAAGTTGGGCAAAGTCTCAGGACTGCTGTTGGTGTGTCTTTGCCAAGAGGATATCTAGCCTGCAAACATCAAGAATCCTAACCTTGTATCTATGAGCCTGCAAGTAAATTAGACTAAGAGGAAAGATCTCTTTCCTGCATTCTGTTGTTGCTGCTGTTTGGCATGCCTCAACCACATATGGTGCTGGATCCTCTGTGTTCCACTGAAAATATATTATGCAAGGTGGAATTTAAACTTCTGTAGCAGTAAAGGCCTTTCCTTGTTTTTTTTTTTTTCTTTCCATTTTCTCTAGGTGTTCCTGAAACTCTCTAAAAAAAAAAAAAAAAGGCAAAGGGGTTAGGCTTGGTGTAATGGTCAAGATGTTCACCTCAAAGACAAGGTACAGGACTTGATTCCCATCAGTGATGAACACTGGATAGGCTTAAAATGGCCCACAACAGCAGCTAGCCTAGTACTTGCCTACAAACCTAAAAACATTTTTTGGGGAGAGGGTTGTCATAATGGTTATGGTTACTGGGTAGATTTCCAATTCTCTGCAGACTGATACTGCTAGAATTATATAAAGTAAAACTGTTTTTCTCCATACAGTAATAACATGTACGGATAGAAAAATACATATAATTTGGTAGAACTGTTTCTCTATCACAGTAGCAGAGGTTTGGTAAAAACTGCTTTCTATCATAGTAACAGTGTGATATTTTTAGAAATAACATGCAACTCGGCATCTGCAACTACAGAAAATAAATATGCAGTAAACAAGTATGAATAACTTAGCAGAATGTGCTTGTGTGGAACAAAAAGTATTATACTTCTGAAGGTTTTTGTAACAAATGGCATTGACAATAGAGGCTTGTTGAAATATTAAACAGTCGAATGTATACAGATATTCAAGTGCATAAACCTACTAAAGGGAAATGGCTAACACAGCAGAAAAAGTTACAGACTATCCAATCAATGAAAGAACATTTTGGCCTGTTGAGGAACCGTTTTTCTTTGGATGAGATAAGGATGGAGACAAAGAATGCTTTAATACAGGAAAAGAATGCTTCAACATGGACGAAGTTTGAAATTAGATAACAGTGACTGTAAAGAACTGTCTGGTAGACATTTTGTAATTTGAGTCATCTGAGGAAGTGCAGTGTTTCTGACAGTAACCTCTGTTATAAAGAAAATGTAAAAATCATGACAGTAGTGCTTGGTCGGCTTGTTTCAATAAACCTTTCAGTAAATACGAATACACAGTTGAACAGTATCTTAGTCTTGCAACCTGTTAATTCAATTTAACAGTGGCAAGCAAGACTTAAGCTGGACCCTTTTAAATATTCGTACAAGTAGTACTACAAGCACTAGTTAATATTTTGCTGGCTCCAACCTCCATACAGTCGGTACTGAACAGCTGAGCAGTATCAGGTACTTCCAAGTGTGTGAAACAGAGATTTCATCTTTGCATCTGCTCTGAGACATTCACCAGCATTTTCAACAGAGGGAGTTTCCAGTTTGGAATTTTGGTTTACAGCCTGATCAGCTATTAGCCATTTCTAAAAACAGTAAACCTCTTTCTGAAATAACATGATGCCATCAAGAACATAAGTGCTAGGTGCACACATTCTGTGGCCATAAACTTAAACAGACTCCCGATAACGTGTGGACATTGTTAAGTCAGTGGTATAAACAAGCCAGTAATGACGTTAAATGTAATAAAGCATTGTTTGGTATAAATAAAAGTGAAAAAAGGTTATATGCATAAATGGATTCACTGTTTTGATCAATATGTACAAAAGTCAAGTTGAATGTCTTAACTGTGGAGACAGATATGTATGTTTTTGTTTAGCGTGTCATAAAACTGTGTTACAGCAATCATCAGTAAACACTATGCAGGACAAGTCACAATCATCAGAAGTTAAAAGTCATTTTATAATGCCACTTTCCACCTTTTATAGAGAATTCCATTCATTTTTAGACCATGCTAAAAGCTTATAGGTTGAAGAGACAACTGAAATGTTTCAGACCTACTATTCGTAGTGGGATGCTTCTAACAAGAATAAGGAATTAAACAGCTGGATGATAAGTTGACAGAGCTCAATGCAAACCACATGCAAATATTAATGAAACAGGACATACAGGTTAAAAAATATATGCAAAATGTTTTAGACATTTTGACTAGGGCTGATTTTGCTATACACACTGTTATGGATTCACAGGATAATATGCGTGGGGACACTGACACAGAAGCTCTTACACATGAGTTACAGTATGCACAACAGAAACTTTTGAATGCCATGGCAAAGGAAGCAGAATTACACATTAAGACAGGAATTACAGAAACAGCTAAAAGAATATACAGTTGCAAATGCAGATTTACAGAGATGTGTGTCAGAATGTTAGTTCAGATAACATTAATGCTCCAAACGTGCAGGTAGTGGCAGGTTTTCCAGTTGATCTCTACCAACAATCTCATTTGTTACAACCCATTCTTCATTGGAATGACAAGAAAAGTATGTTTTACAATATGTTGACATTTGAAGATTGGCTTTCGTATACAGCTGGCAATGCATGGAATGACTGACTGGAAGAAATACCAAAAAAACATCTTTGCAAAGTGTTATAAGACTTTCATGGTCTCTAATGAATGCAGGCTTGATTCCAAGTTAACAGAATGAGAGCTATACTCTTGGCATATTCCCAGGGTCAATCTTAACTACAAAGTTGTTAGAGTATTTTAATATTACAGTTTCTGACAGGATGTGAGAACAGGCACAGCATTTTAAGTTGACTTTTCAAATAATTTGCAGAACAGATAAGGAAATGAATGACCCAGAAATGCAAGAGAGGCGTTTTTGGAACAAATGTACTCCCGGCTGTGTGTACAGATTAACCTTAATGACAAGTTGTGGCAACAGGGAATACTAAATTGCAGCAATATGACAGTGAAGGCAATGTTTATCCAATGGGAGTCAAGAAGAACCTTCCTGTAGCTCAGAATGTAAAAGGCAGCAGGCTGTATGTCAGGAATTGCTTCATTCTGCATATGCAGTAGATGAGGATGAGGATAGTAATTCCCAGGAGAAAGAACACAATATTTGTGCTGTCAGAGAAGTTTTCAGGCAACTGGATAATGATAGTGTTTCACAATAGGGGTGTGCCCCCCCTTTACTGAGATATTTCAGTTAGCATTTTGTAAAAAAGGAAATGATGGCATATTAGAGCAATGTGTTCATAAGCTAATGAGAGGGAGAGTAATGAGTGACAGAGATTTTTTTTAGCACATTTTATTCACTTGGTACTGATGAAGATTGGTTTGAAATAGTAGGAGCAGTAGGATGGGGTAGAAGTAGAAAAAGGTAGGGGGTGAGAACAGGGATGTACTGAGAGTGGCATCACCCCCTCTGGCTATGGGAAGCCCTGATGATAGACAAATTGCATGTTTTTCCTGTAGAAAATTAGGACATATCAAGCAAGGCTGTGTACACTACAGAAAATGGAAAAATAGACAGAAAGACAAAGGAGTATTTACAAGGGACTCAGAAGAAAAAGAAGTCAGGAAGAAAAAGCAAAATGATGCAGAATGATAATACAAATACACAGGATCAAACATTTCATAATAAGGCAAGAGGGAATACTAAACTGCAGCAATATGATGGTAAAGGCGATGTATAACCAATAGGAGCTAGGGAAGATTTTCCTGTAGATCAGAATAGACAAGGCAGTGGCTGTATGTCAGGAATTGCTTCATCTTGCATACACAGTAGAGGAGGATGATGATTCCCAGGAGGAAGAACACAATATTTGTGTTGTGACAGAAGTTTCTAAGCACCTGGATAAGGATAGCTATTCACAACAGGGGTGTGCCCCCTATTTAGATGGTTCATTTAGCATTTTTTAAATGAGGAAATGATGGTAGACCTTTGACATATGGGTGGAGGGGTTGCCATGGAAAAATGTCTTTAATAGACACAGGAGCAGTAGCGTCTGTTACAAAAGGCTTAAGCCGGATCCAAGAAAGAAAACTTTGATCTCAGGTTATAGTGGTAGTGCATGTGTCACAGTGGGCAGTGAGCCTGTAGAAATTAAGTTTACTCAGGATGAAACTGTAATGGGAACATTTTTGGTGCATCCTAGTTGTGGAATGACCATAACAAGAATGGATATTTTAAACAGACTAGGGATAGTAACTGATTTTTCCAACTGCACTTTGTGGAAAACAAGAGATGCAAGTTAACTTAGTATTAACTGAAAGTACATGATAATACAAGTAGCTTAGCAGACAGCAAGGGAAGCAGGGTGGTGCCCCCGACAGATGAACAAAGAGATATTTGGAATATCATAGAGAAAGAATTTCAGACTTTATGGGCAGAAACAAAAACAGATTGTGGAAGTTAGAAGTTCCGACTGCAGCGAAGGTGCAAGGGATTACATTCCTCCATCGCAAAAACTTTATCTGATTCCAGGTGAGGCAGTAGATGACAAGAGGGAATGCATTTTAGACTGGGAACAGGCAGGCATAATTCAGAAGGGGCATGGTCTAACAAATTCACCGGTTTGGCCAGTTAAAAAGAAGGATGGGAGTTACCATTTGGTAATAGACCTCCATAAGGTTAATTAGTATACACAGCCAAGAGCACATTTGATACCAGGAGTTCCAGAAATAGAAGCTTGACCAAACCACAAAGTAACAACTTTAAAGTGATAGATTTATCCAACTGATTTTTTGCAGCACCATTTCAAAAAAGGGAATTGCAAAGGTTTGCTTTTACCTTTAAAAATCAACAGTATGTCATGAATAGAACAGTCCTGTCATTTTTCATCAGATAGTAGGAACATTCTTACAGGGTGTGAGTAAAGATGACAAAGTTATTCATTATACTGTTGACATTCTGATACAGTCAGAGACTGTGAAAGAAAACATATCACAGATGAGAAAAATTGAGACAGCTGCAAAAGAAAGGGTTCAAAGTAAACAAAGACAAAATACAGTTTTTCTCACAAGTAGTAAAGTTTCTAGGCCCACTACAACCACAACAGGGAATTTACTGAGGACTATGCAGCAGTTCCTCTCTATAAAATGTTTGCAGATTAAAAAGAAGAGTAGGCTCTACAATAGAGTTGCACCAAGTAAGAGGCATATAAAATGTTAAAGCAGAAGTTAGCACAGGCAACAGAGCCAATAGCCCTCACCAGTAAACTACCTTTTGTCTTGCAAGCAGCAGCAGTAAAGGAGACACTCAGTGGTGTTACTACAGTCTTGGCCACAAGAAGAAGCATCGCAGGGAATGGACACGAGTTAATACTATTTACTTTTTGTAGCAGGAGACTGACATCTTTTGGCCATTTACTGGGGAATAAGTCAGACAGAGTATTTGACAATGTTCTTGGGGGTTATAGTTCAAACTCCACATTTGACAAAACTATGGTACATGACAGTGAGATAAAAATCACTGAAGGGGTTAGTCAGACAGTTTTTTTCAAAATGGATAACTACTTTCATACAAAGAATGTACAAATACAGACGGGCTGAGTACTACTACTTATCCAATTTTATTGGATATGAAGGGAAATTGTAAACTGCATGACAGATTTGGAGAAACCGGATAAGTCACCATTAAAGGCAGATTATGACTACCAGATTCCTACAGTGTATGTTGACGTTGCACATTTCTGGAAGGATGGGAAGTACTACACTGGGTTTGCAACAGTGACATTGCAAAAGGATGACAAAGCAATTATGGTTAAGTTACCAGGATACATGTCAAACACAAAGGGTTGAGCTAGAGGCTGTAAAATGTGTTTTGCAGCATTTACATCCAGTAAATATTTACAATGACAGTGCTTATGTAGTAAATTCTCTGGGACTACATATGGCAACATGGGCTATAAAAGGGTTCACTGATAATGCAGGAAACCCTTGAAGGATGCTTCTGTTTTGCAGAATATGTGGAAACAGATTCAAATGTACAAGTTGCACAGACGGCTCATTACTTTAAAGTAAAAAGCTCACCAAAGGACAAATAATGAAAATGCAAAGTGAAATGCTTTGGTGGATGCTAAAGCAAAGGTAGCAGCTAAGGGTAAGCCTTTATATCCTTAATAGACTGAAGGGAAAGTTTGTAAACTTCAAGTTTCTGAAGTATGATTTTTGGAGGAAGGAAAACAAGTAGATGAGGATTTGAAAAAGATTCATAAGGAAAAGGGATAGCCAGAGGAATTGGGAAAAATGTTGTTTTACAGAATGGAGTAGGTAGGTATTTCTATGTTTCAGAGAATGAGAAAGAGCTAACACTGCCATACATTCTATATCAGTTGACAAAACAACTAGTGAAATTTAATCACCAAATTTTGGGACAAGTAGGAAAAGAAAAAAGTTATGGCCAGTAGTGAAAGAAAAGTATTAGAACCCACGTTTGAACAAAACTGTGTCAGGTAGTGCAGATGAATGCTCGCTCGATATATCTGCAGACAAATGCAAAGTGCAAGAAGCCACAGTTGCATATGGCAACCATGGCAGATGGACTGTGGTACTCTATACAAATTGACTACGCAGGACCATTGCCTCCTGAAAAGGGTGGCTATCGCTACTTGCTGGTAGTGGTAGATGTTTTTTCAAAATGGGTGGAAGTAATTCAGCTTTGTCCAGCTAAGAACTTGCTATATTCAACTGGACGTATAAGAGAATTTAAGTACCTTTATCTGCTCTTTTTTTTTCAAAAAATACAGTATTTAAATTGATTTTAACTGTGTGGAAGGAATATTAGCTGAACTGGAAGTTAGTCATTGTTTGCTGAATTTTGTTATTTGCTAGTAATTACAGGTGTGGGGGTAGTCACATTCTTTGATTTCCTGTCCTTGCCTATTTAAGTGGTACAGTGTGAAATATTTTCTGCTTAAAAACCTCAGCTATGGCCGGCTAAGAACTTGCTATATTCAACTGGACGTATAAGAGAATTTAAGTACCTTTTATCTGCTCTTTTTTTTCAAAAAAATACAGTATTTAAATTGATTTTAACTGTGTGGAAGGAATATTAACTGAACTGGAAGTTTTCACTCTGCTCTTCAGTTAGTCCCAGCCACCCTCCCTGTTTTTGTTTTGGTGTTAATCTTAGTTGCCTTGCAACTGCCCGCCCCTCTTGTAAATTTGTGTTTGGATACTCATTCTGGGCCCATCTCATTTGCTCACTCAACTGAGTGCAGTGAGATCATATTCTGATTTCAGGCACTCCTACTGTGTACAAAGAGAGCATCTGGGAAACAGAAAAAAAAATTTAAGCTTGTTTCCTGCCTTTCCTGTTAAGTGGTATAGACTATTTGTAGGCTTCTGAGCCCCCAAGCCCTTCTGTGTTTGAGGGAAGCCTTCTAGCTTAGTTTTTTTTCTTATAACTAGCCAGTTTTCTAGTTTCAGCACTCAAATCTGTTAATTTGATCTCGGCACTTGTTCAGAAAAAAAAAAAATTTCATCTGCTTTTACTGTACTTGTGTTTCTACCTACTTGTTTTTACTTTTGCATCTTAAAAGTACTCAATTGTATTTATTACTGCTTGGTGTAACTCATTCTAAGCCTTTTGGTTTAAACACTTGGGCTTCGGACCAGTTGTTTTGCACTGAGAGGGTTTGTGGTCTGCACTGTAGTGGCAGAACAGGTAGCTTACATCCTTCTAGGTTGGGAACTGCTGATTGAGGGCTCAGTGTCTGTTATTCTAAAAGTGTATTAATTCTGGTTTAAGCACTTGGGCTTTCAGGCCAGTTATTTTACATTAAGAGGGTTCGTGGTCTGCACTCTTGTGGGAGGAGAGGCTGGACTCTGCCCTTCTGAGCTGGGAATTTCTGGTTGAAGGCTTTTATAGTGCATGCATATCTGAACTGCTTCTTACTGAAGTTGGTGCGCCTTGTTTGCTGTGGCATAGACTGGATTCGGGCCTGCTGGATCTAGCTTTGTTTGTGTAACTTGAGCACTAATCCAGGCATTCTCTAAAGTATTCAATTGTATTTATTACTGCTTGGTAGTAACTTGATTAAAGTGTAGCTATCATTCTAAGTCTTTTGGATTAAGCACTTCGGCTTCAGACCAGTTGTTTTACATTAGGAAGGTTTGTGGCATGCACTGTGGTGGCAGGACAGGTAGCTTTCATCCTTCTAAGTTGGGAACTGCTGATTGAGAGCCCAGTGTCTGTTATTCTTAAAGTGTATTAGTTCTGGTTTAAGCACTTGGGCTTCAGGCCAGTTATTTTACATTAAGAAGGTTTGTGGTCTGCACTCTTGTGGGAGAAGAGGCTGGACTCTGCCCTTCTGAGCTGGGAATTTCTGGTTAAAGGTTTATAGTGCCTGAATATTTGAACTGTATCTTACTGAAATTGGTACACCTTGCTTGCTGTAGCATAGACTAGATCCAGGCCTGCTGAATCTAGCTTTGTTTATATGCTTGTTTGCTTGTTATTTCCCTGGAACGCTAATTCCACCTAATACGCGGCTTCTCAGCGCTTCTGTGGATCACTAGTGATATCTGCATTGCTTACTGTACTTATTTCCTTGTTTCACTTGAAAGAAAGTTACTGTTTGTCGTTTTTGCATTTAAGTTACCAGTAACACATTGCACTTAAGTTACCTGGCACTTGCTCACTAAAGCAATTATATAAGTCAGCACTAAAAATTAAAAGCACTACACCCTCACTCCCCACTGGCCCTGGTTTTCAATTAAGGAATTCCCAATATTATTCTAGCATGTCCAAAGGTCAGTTGTCAATCTCATCTCCGGTCCAGCTGGTGAATCTGGGAATCTTGAGGCAATGTTACAACTGCCTCATGTACACAGACAACCCTCTCCTCCTCCCAACAAATTCCAACACATGTGAGAGATGCAACCATATAGCCAAACTGGAGGCTAATCTCTCTCACCTCAGTACTGGCATAACCAGTCAGGAGGAGAAGGAAACTACACTCACTACAATTCCAGTCTCACATAGACCTACCACGACAGCAAACCAAACACATAATCACACAAAAACATACTCGGAAGCTGTAAATAAAGATCTGCCGAAGCAGCAGAGACCTCCAAAGCAGAAACCCAAGCAGCCGCTACCCCAAAACAAAACACGTGCAACACATATCTCACAAAGCCAGTGTGCCAAACAGTCACAGCCCTTAAGACTAAACAACGCACCTGATACACTTGTAATAGGTGACTATCGTCAGGCACACTGACGTCCTGCTCACCAGGCTGAACAAGGAGAAGGTCACGGTGAGCAGCCTGTTGGGCGCTAGGATCCGCCACATAACACAAGCACTCAGGTCACTCCAAGGCAAGTACAAATATGACTCAGTCATTGTCCATGCTGGTGTGAATGACCTGAGACGCACCTCCCTGGACTACATGAAAAGAGACATAGAGGAGCTCTCTGAGCATGTAGCCCAGGCCGGTATGACCCTGACCTTGAGTAGCATCTTACCCTCACCAAAAATGATGCCACAATATGAAGACAAGGTGATCAATTTCAACAATTGGCTTAAGTACTGGTGTCATTCAAAGGGGATCCAATGCCTGTCAGCTTGAGATGATATGCTCGACAAGCCACGATGCTTCGCTAGGGACGGCTTGCACCTGTCACCCCTGGGCTTTCGGATATTGGCAAAGGCTCTTGCTACCCCCATAGTGCCTTTTTTAGGCAAGGCTCAAAAGACAAACCCACCTCCATAGGTATCACAAGGGATAAGAAACTAAGAGTAATGCTACTCAACGCCAGAAGTCTAAACCTCAAGATGCACGCACTCGAAACTCTCCTTAGCATGGAGAAAATCGATATCTGTGCAGTAACAGAAACCTGGTTCAGGGCTCCCGAGAGTACCCCAGCACTACCAGGTTATACCTCATACCATGCTTTTCGGCCCCAAAACTTGGACCGAACCACAAAAGGAGGGGGAGTATCGATATTCAAAGATACCCACACCTCCAGGTTGGTGGCAAAGCACGAAGCATCAGAGACTATCCATGTGCAACTAACAGTGGGTAAAACTGCCTTCCAGTTTATAGCCTGCTACAGACCACCCTCCCAAACCCAGGAACCCCACTCGGCCTTCCTGAGAACACTGGAAAATATGAAGGTCTCTCCAAACACCATTATATCGGGCGACTTCAACTACCCAAACATAGACTGGGAGCATTATTCTAGCTCCAACACCCTAGCCCAAAGGTTCCTAGAATTTATAAACTCAAATGCTATGGAACAACTTGTTACCACTCCCACAAGAGGGGAAAACATACTGGACCTGATCATCACCAACATGGGGACTCTATGCTCCAGACCAGAAGTGTATCCCTCACTGGTAAGATCAGACCATAAACTAATCTCACTGGATATTCACATCCTGACCCCACCCCCTGCCCAGAAAACCACACTGAAAAACTTCTCTAAAGCAAATTTCACACTTCTCAAAACTGAGGCGGAATCCTTCAAAGCCCCCGGGCCTGTGGAAAATATGGCCCAGACCGCAGAATCCTTTATAAACGCATTCTATGAACACCTTCAGGAAAGCATGGATCATGCGATCCCAAATAAAACCAAGACCCAATCCTCCAAAGGCAGACGTCCTGTCTGGTGGACCCCAGCCATAAACAAACTATACAATAGAAGGAGGAAGCTACTAAATGATAGAGCAAAATCCCAAAAAGAGAAGGCATCACTGATCAGTATTAGCAAAAAACTACGGGCACACATAAAATTGTCTAAGGCCAGCTTAGAGAGAAAAATTGCACAGGACACTAAGGATAATCACAAGGCTTTCTTTAGTTACGTTAGGAACCTGGGTGGTAATTCCCAGATATGCTCAGAATTAGTCCAAAATGACAAAAAATACACCGAACCCACAGACATTGCCAACATCCTAGCTGACAGGTTCAGCGCAAACTTCTCCCCCCCCCCCACCAAAAGGGCAAATATCTATCCCAGAAGAGTGCTGCCCCCCTAACATCTCAGATGCTCAGGTAAGAGCTGCCCTCTCCAAAGCAAAAAACACAGCATCAATGGGACCAGATGGTGTCCCAGGCTGCATCCTACAAGAACTCCAAGAAGAGCTAAACCTAAACATAAAACTACTGTTCAATCTCAGCCTTACTACAGGATATGTGCCCAAAGAGTGGCGTACAGCAACAGTGGTCCCTCTCCATAAAGGTGGTGCCTCAACGGATCCTGGAAACTATCGCCCCATAAGCCTGACTAGCTTGGTCTGCAAAGCTATGGAAAGGATCATCATGGACCTCATAAATAAAGATATTGGGGACCTACAAACACTGGATCCTACCCAGTTCGGCTTTGTTAAGGGCAGATCCTGCCTCTTAAACCTGGTTGATTTCTTTGAAACAGTCACCAAGGCCATCGACGAGGGGAAGGTGGTCCACACAGCCTACCTGGACCTCGCAAAAGCCTTCGATACAGTACCCCACTCGGGCATTATAGATAAGCTCACCAGCTTAAATATAAACCCTTATGTCACTAGATGGATTGCAAACTGGCTCAAGGACAGAACCCACATGGTTAGAATTGCTGGAGCCATGTCAGACTCCAAACCAGTGACAAGTGGTGTCCCACAAGGCTCAGTCCTGGGACCTCTCTTGTTCGGTATATATTTCTTGGAGGTACAGGCCAACACGGAAGGACTGTGGCTGACCAAGTTCGCAGATGACTGCAAACTGGGCACCATAATCGACTCTCCAGCCGACACAAGCATCCTCCAAAAGGGCCTCATAGAAACAGACAACTGCTGCCAGAGCCATGGCCTCAAGCTAAATGCCAAAAAGTGTATAGTCATCCCCTTTGGCAAAAACAAAGTGCCCACAAATTACCACATAGGTGGTAATCCATTAAGTACAAAAGAAGTAATTAGGGACCTGGGGACCCAAGTTGATAGCGATCTCTCATTTGGCAACCACGTGGCCAAAGTGGTTAGAAAAACATTTTATATAGCCCACCTAATCATGAAGGGATTCACATCTAGATCAGGGGAGGTAATCGTGCCTCTTTACTCATCCCTCATCAGGCCCATAATTGAGTACAATGCCCCTTTTGGGATGTACCTTACCAGACACCTGCAGCAACTGGAAAGACCCCAAAAGTACCTCACCAAGAGGATCAAAGGGCTCAAACAGATGCCATATGCTGCCCGGTTAAAGAAACTCCAGCTCTACTCAGTGGCATACCGCCTGTTCAGAGGCAATCTGTGCCTGACGTATAAAGCCATGTCCAACCCGGAATTAATGGACATGCTGCACCTCAGAAAATCCAAATCCCATCGAGCTACGCTCGAGACTTGAACCTCAGCACTGAAATAAATAGGACATGCTGGAGGGACGGATTCATAACCCAGAGGCTCCCTTCACTCTGGAATAAAATCCCAGTCCAGGTTAGGCAGAGTCCCTCATTGACTCTCTTCAAGAGGAATCTTGATGAGTGGATGGGAGATCGTAGGTTTACCCCGGGTATCACTTCTGTGTCACTGTTAGACAGAGGCACAGTATACTAACCTCGAAAAAGGGCATAGCAAAATAAATTTAAAATGGGTGGCGAAAGCCAAACACATTCTGGCTAGGCTTATAAATGCCCTAGGGCAGATAGCCTAGTATGAACCTATGAACCTATAAGGGTATGACAGCTAAAGTGGCAGCAGAAGCACTTTGGAAAACATTTTTTTGCCACTGGAGATAGCTCAAGGTGATAAAATCAGAAAATGGACCACAATTTGTCAGTAAGATGATAAAAGTACTTTGTGACATGCTGGGAATTCAGCAAAGCTTTCATGTTCCATATAATCCACAATCAAATGGGAAGGTAGAAAGAATAAACAGCACCTTAAAGGACAGGTTGAAAAATGTGTACTGAGAAAGGAAATCATTGGGTAAATCACTTACCTAGCATTTTTGATGGGAGTCTGGGCAACACAATAGCAAGACAGGAGTACCTCAGTTTGAAGTGATGACAGGCAGACACATGCCCTCCCAGTTTCCTGAAGTATGCAGTGAAAGACCATCATTAGAAGCAGCAAAGCACTGGCAATGGATGAAAGATCTGCAGGAAGTATGCCAATAGGTAGCCAAAAAGCAAGTGTCCCATTTGTGGAAAAAACTGCAACATTGCCAGAGGAAAGGGATATTAAGTTGGGAAGTAAAGTCATGGCAAAAAATTTCAGTAAAACTGATCAATGGGACAGTAACTGGCAAGGACCTTTTGAAGTAAAGGAATTGATTGGACCATTGGTCCTAAGAGTACAGAATGTGAAAAAAAATCTAAAAAAACATGCTGGTACATAGAAATCAGTGTAAAGTAATTAAACAGGAAGAGCAAACAAAGGGTAGGTAAAGAATATTGTATTTATCTATTTTTCAGATGCCCATTTACTGGTTTGGAAGACCAAAATTGCCAGCAAAGGAAAAGAAAAGACCTTTACTGGTAAAAGCTCCCGAAAACAGATTTGGAAACAGAAATACAGTTCGTTATTAAAATATATGCAATGGATGTTGCATATAGTCTGAAAGGCCAATCAATAGCAAAAAAGACAAGAATGAATGGATACCTGATTTTTAAAACATTTACAGCAATGTAAATGGCATATGCAGAAGTAAATAATGCAAATGAATGCTGGGTATGCGCACTAATACCTATGGCAAAGGATAGAGTATATATTTCAGGAGTACCCATAGAATTAAAAGCTTTGCTAAAAATTAGTAACAGAAATAGAGCTTGTGGCAAGCCAGATAAGGTACATGTTCCAACCTTAAAAGTAAAGGCAGTTGCAAAAGGAAGTGTATGTGTACAACAGACAAGATCAAAACCAGTGGGGATCAATGAATGCAATGCCACAGGAGCTAGGGGTGTTTAAATAAACACCTGGAAAAGGAGTTAAAAGGCAGGGCAGAAGTGAGAAAGTTTTTAGATAAACAAAAATTAGAAAAAGCAATGGAAACAATGAGTACAATGTTCAATTGAACAGACTGGAGGGAATGTCCCTCAGAAAACATCAGGAAAGATGTAGTACAATTTGTACGTTACAGAATTTTAGAGGATACAAATAATAAGGACATACACAAGTTTGTGACTAGTCTTAATCAAAGACTACAGGAGGACCTAATAGGTACATTACGTGATGGAGAATACATTTGCAGTACAAAAGCATATAAATGACTTCCTATGGAATGGGAAGGAGCCTGTTATGTAGGGTAAGTAATACCATCCAATGAGATTAACTAAAGGTAAATAAGGAATGCCAGGAGAAAGAATTCGAAAACAGTATTGGTACATTAAAATCAGTCATGGATCTACAGTCATGACATAAATGCAGCAGAAGCAAAAGGGTTAAATAGCACGGATTTAGGAGATGGCGTAATACCTGCAGTAGGAATTTTTCCAGCATATGGAGCTATAAAGAGTATATGGGAATTGAGAAAGCTCAGTAAATTATTAGAAGTACTGACCACATTTGGGGCAATTACAAACAACACTGGAAATAACAGCCATTAGAACAATGGTACTACAGGACAGGATGGCACTTGATTACTTGCTTGCTTCCCAGGAGGGTATTTGTGATCTGATCAGTGAGTACTGTACTTGTATTCCAAACAAGACAGAATCCATAAAGCAACATTTAAGTACAATACAGCTAGCATCTCAAAATGCTAGAAAGACATGGAACAGTGACTGGAGTGATTGGTTAAATGGGCTATTTTCAGAATGGTGGGAAACCATTATCACAGTTTTAATCACTACAGTAGCCATTATTTTGTCAATCATAACAACATACATATGTGTTAAACGTTATATATAAAACTGTCAATCAGGTATCTAGTGTAACTAATTTAGGT
Organism: Protopterus annectens; assembly: GCF_019279795.1. Taxonomy (NCBI): domain Eukaryota; kingdom Metazoa; phylum Chordata; order Ceratodontiformes; family Protopteridae; genus Protopterus; species Protopterus annectens. The sequence continues at coordinate 597,899,455 of NC_056725.1, read as the reverse complement.
GGTAAACAAAGTAACAACCAATGGAGACATGATTTTTCTGTAAAATTCAAAATCTGACTTAAATTTTGATTGAAATTTTTTGGTTTTCAAAATAAAAAAGGGGAAACGGATAGAAATATTTAAAGCAAAACTGGATTCCTTCATACTAGTAATGTATTTGACAGAAAAAAATACATATATAATTTTTCTTTCACAGTAATAGAGGTTTGGTAAAACTGCCTTCTATCATAGTAAACGTGTGATATTTTTGGAAATAGCATGCGACATAGAATCTGCAAGTACAGAAAAGAAATATTGGCTTTACTGGAAAAGCTCACCCAGACTCTGCCACAGCTTGTTGTGAGGGAAAGGTTAGTTTGCATTTGGATTTCTTGTACTTTGTATTACTTATTGCCTTTTTCTAGTTTGTATACTGTGATTTGCTTTCTTTACATTGTGTTTTACTTGTATTCTGCTTTTAATTACATATTAAAACTTGAAGAGACCACAGCTCTGTCTCTTGTGAGCCAGACAGAAATCCCACCCTCCCATCCTGTTACTGTTGTGTTCTTAAATACCACTGTCTTTCTAGTTGCCTGCCCCTTATGTTAATCTGGCCATTTATCTCCTTACCTCTCTACCTTTTACTGGCTGGTGTGAGTAAGCACAAAATCATCATTTTGTAAAATCATTCCCTTTCAACTATTTAAATGTATTGGACATCCCACTGTATTCCATAGTACCAGCCTACCTCCTTTCAATCTATCTTGTTTAGTGTAGTCTGCAGTGTTTAGGATAAACCATTTTTTTCATCTTACCTTTAAACATCTATTGCAAGACCACCAGTTACTGCAGAGCCCACATTCTGCCTCTCAGCAGTCATCTTAAGATTACTGCTTCTGTTTTCTCCTGGTGAGAGGAGGAGTACATGGACATTATTTCCTGGAGACTACTGATCACCAGAAAGCCTAATAACTGCTCTACAGGTGACAGCTTGGAATATTTGCTTATATTCTGATCCTGGTGAGCGGATGCCCAGAGTGCATTGATTCCTGACCGTTTCTGGCTGGAGAGCGAGTGTCTGTGCTTAACATTCCTGATTGGTCTGGTTGCTATTCAAGGCAACTACCGAAAAAGGCTACAAGCCTACAGACCCTTGCATCATCTGGGACAAGACTATTTCAACAAACAGGTTGCGGCCCGCTTCTCTTCTTGGGAATGGTGCTAACATTTTGCTTCTAGTGAGAGAAGTAGCAAAAGAGCATTGTATCCCAACAGAGTGAAGATGTGGTGAGACCAACATTAGTAGTAGCCATTCATGTGACTCCCCGCTTTTCATCATTCTTGACAAGCTAATTCTTTGTTTTCAGTAAGTACTGCTTGATTTGTTTCCAACTTCAGAATATCTGCCCAAATACTTCACCCTTAAATTTTGGGGTCTATGTATTAGCTTCGCCTCAAGTGTTTGGCAGTACTCCGTACAGACTCAGAAATCTTGAGTGACATACTTCCTGTAAAAGCACAATTTGAAATTTCTCCTATACCTAGTTGCACACAGGACAACTAGTTTGCAGTGACAAGCACTGTCCACATAGTCCTGACAGTGATTGATATTCTTACTCCAACTGTCCAATAAAAAAAGGGTCTGTTGCCATGGATATGAACTTTCCTACTGTCGCAGTTACTGGCTTGGTGAATATGACCATCCTGAGGCAATGTAGAAATTGCCTCATGTTTACTGACAACCAGTTAATTCTCAAACAAACTGATATGGTATGCGTGATGTATTTACACAATGTCACTGGAGGCAAAGTGTCACATAAAAGTTCTAATGTCAATAAGGTTGTCAGTAGTACATACGCTACACCCATCATGCACAATTCAAAGCAGACATATTGACCCACATATGCTGAGGCACTTGCATTTCATGGAGCCTCTACCTCTAAGCCCATAACGCAAGCCACCACACAATCCAACATTCTAGTCATTGGAGAAGCCATCATGAGATACACTGATGTCCCTCTCACCAGGCCGAGTAAAGAGAAAGTTACGGTCAGTTGCTTATCAGGGGCTAGGATATGCTACATTACACATGCACTCAGGTCATTGGACCACAATTACCAATATGACTCATAGTCCAAGTCGGAGTAAATGACCTGAGATGTACCTCTCTAGACTATATAAAGACAGACATCACGGAGCTCTCGGAATACGTGCCTCAGGCTGGTATGAGCCTAGCATTGAGCAGCATTTTACCTTCCCCAAGGATGCCACAATACAAAACAAAAGATGATTGACTTTAATAAGTGGCTTAATTTCTGGTGTCATTCTAAGGGGGTGCAGTATTTGTCAACATGGAAGGAGATGGTTGACAGATCACACAGCTTTGCCAGGGATGGTCTGCACCTCTCCTCTCCAGGTTTTTGAATATTGGCTAAAAATTTGTCTTTCCCCATAGTGCCTTTTTTTAGGCAATGCCAAACTGAAAGCACTTCTGACATAACAAATGAAAACCAAGAAAATCTAAAGGTATTACTGCTCAATGCTAGGAGACTAAACAAAAAACTCCACTCCCTAGAAGCTGACTTTACCCTAGAGAATGCTAATAATCTGAGCGGTTACCGAGACAAGGTTTAAAGCCACAGAGAGCATGCCAACAGTGCAAGGTTAGAATGGCTTCCACACATTTAGGCCACCTACTTCACAGGCATGGACAAAAGGTGCAGGTGTCTCTATTTACATCAAAAATAAATACACTTCAAGGCTGGTCAAACAGGACAATGCACTTGAGCTGCTCCATGTTCAAAATCACCATAGGTAAAATCCAGTACCACTTCCTTGCAAGCTATAGGTCCCCCTCTATGACCCAGGAAACACATACCATGTTATTTAAACTTAGTAGAAACACTAACCATCCTACCCAATACCATATTCAAGGATGATTTTAATCATCACACTATTAACTGGGAATCCTATACGACACCAAATGTATATGCACAAAGATTTCTGGATTTTGTAAACACAACCTCCCTGGACCAGATATTCAATATACCAACCAGGGGTACAACCATACCAGATCTGGTCCTCATTAATATGGGAAACTGCTGCACACCTCCTACTCTAATGCCTTCCCTGGTAAGGTTAGACAACAAAATGCTCTCCTTGGAAGTAAAAATAAAATCTGAAACCCCAGCTAAATCTGGAATATTCAGGAATTATTCTAAGGCTATACTTTGCTATTAAGTGAGTACCTAGCAAAATTTCAAACACCCATAAGCCCTGAGAACTCTGCTGACTATGCAGAACTGTTCACAGAAATCCTGCACAAGCATGTTAATAGCTGAATAGTGGCAGCTGTACCCACCTGGTAGTACAGAACTAACTCAAAAAATAAACCACTCTGGTGGAATCACAAAATTAATAGGCTGTATAACAGAAGGAAGAAAATCATGGCAAAAATTAAGAGGTGCAGCACCCAGCAGGATAAAAACACTCTTCTCAAACTAAACAACTCAGAGGGCAAATACAGTCTATCAAAGCCAAATTGGAGGTAAATTTAGCTTCCCAGGCCAAGAACAACTACAAAGCATTCTTTAGCTATGTCCACAACCTCAAAAGCAATACACAATTGGGTGCAGAGCTCATTGTAAATGGAGCCACTTATACTGAGCCAGAAGATATAACAAACCTCCTGGCTGATAAATTCAGCTCCAACTTTACCCCCCTCTTCCCATCAACCTTCCCTCAGGAAATATCATCAAATATAACTTCCCCTACTATCAGTAGGGAACAAGTCCCTAATCCTCTCTCCAAAACCAAGAACACTGCATCCTTGGGCTCTGACAATATCCCAAGATGCCTTCTAAACATGAAACATGACCTATCGTGGAATTACTATTTAACTGTAGCCCCCAAACAGGCGTCGTGTCACATGAATGGAGAAAGCCAACGGTCACCCCTCTGCACAAAGGTGGGCCATCTACAGAGTCTGAAAACAGACTCATAAGTCTCAATAATCTTGTATGCAAAGCCATGGAAAGAAAGAATTATCATGGTGATGATCAACGGAGATACAGTAAACCTCCAAAAACTGGACCCAACCCAGTTTGGTTTCGTCAAGGGCAGATCATGCCTACTCAACCTGGTGGACTTCTTTGAGAAGGTCATCAAAGCAATGGATGAGGGCAACATTGACAAACTCAAGAGGTTAGGTACAAATCTGTATGTCACCCAGTAGATAGTAAACTGGCTCACAGACAGGACCCAGGAAGTTAGAACTAGGGAGTCCACCTCTACAAAGAGGCCAGTCAGTAGTGGAATCCCTCAGGGATCAGTCCTTGGACCACTCCTTTTTGGTATTTATTTCTCAAAAGTCAAGACCAATGTCAGTGGTCTCTGGCTGACTAAATCTGCAGAGGATAGCAAATTAGGAGTTGTCACAGAATCTCACACTGGCACAAATGTTCTCCAGCAGGGGCTGACAGACAAACAACTGGTGTCAGAACCATGGACTAAAACTAAATGACAAGAAATCCATAATGGTATCCTTTGAGAAGTCATCTATTCCTGGTAACCATCATATTGAAAGCACACCCCTTAGATTTGACTCAGTAGTCATGGACTTAGGGACACACGTAGATAGTAATCTAGCCTTTGGCCATCATGTCTACAGTGGTGAGGAAGTCATTCTATGTTACGCAACTTATAAACAAAGGTATGGCATCCAAGGAAGTCATTGTTCCACTGTATTTGGCATTCATCAGACCTATCATGGAGTACAATGCCCCCTTTGGTATGTACCTAACCAGGCATATCCAAACAACTGGAAGGTCGACAGAGGTTCCTCCCTAAAAAATACAGGGCGCAAGTAAAATGTCCAATGCAGACTGCCTCAAGGTCCTATCCCTATATTCAGTCTCCTACAGGCCTTTGAGGGGAAATCTATGTCTGGCATACAGGGCACTGTCAGACCCCTCTCTGATGGACCTCCTGCATCTCTAGAAAACCAAAAGCACCAGAATTACCCATTCTAAAGACTTAAACCTTGCATGTGATATGAAAAGGACTTGCTGGAGAGAGAGGTATGTATTCCAGAGACTACCCCATGTATGGAACAAGCTCCCCATCCATATGAAGCAGAGTTCCTCCTTAACCCAATTCAAGTGCAACTTGGACAACTGGATGGGAAACTGGAAAGTAATCCCTGGTTTGGCACTTATGTCTCTAATGGACACAGGTAACTTGTAAAGGGTTCATCTCTCGGGCCTGTGCTTACACTTATCAAGGGTATCAGAACTTGTCAGAGATTTGGGATGTATGGCTAGGCTTGAAAAGGCCCTTGTGGTCGTTAGCCTAGTTAACACCTATAACCTATGCAGTAAACAAGTATGATTAGCTTACCCAAACGTGCTGCTGTGGAACAAAGGATTATACTTCTGAATGTTTTTATAACAAATGGCATTGACAACAGTGGCTTGTTGAAACATCATAAACAGCTGAATGCATAATGCATATAGATATTCAAGTGAATAAACCTGCTAAAGGGAAATGGCTAACAGCAGAAAAAGTTACAGACTATCCAATCAGTGAAAGAACATTTCAGCCTGCTGAGGCTCTGGTTTTCTCTGGATGAGACAAGGATACAGACAAAGAATGCTTCAATACAGGAATATAATGTTTCATCAAGGACAGTTTGAAATTAGATAAAAGTGTCTGTAAAGAACTCTTTGGTAGACATTTTGCAATTTGAGTCACCTGAAGAAGTGCAGTATATCCGACAGTAATGTGCGTTATAAAGAAAATGTAAAAATCTTGACGGTAGTGCTTGGTCGTCTTGTTTCAATAAACCTTTCAGTAAATACAAATATACAGTTGAACAACATCTTAGTCTTTATAACCTGTTGTTAATTCAGTTTAACAGATGTCCTAGTATTTACCTATGCACAAGAGAGGATCAGATATTAGAGGGTCAAGAAAGGTCTCCTTGATGCCCTCTCTGAAACCTGTTAGCTGGGCAATAGGAGGGACAGTAGACAGTAATACTGAGTCCTGGTGCCTGAGAAGGTCCATCTGCTGCAATGCAGAAAACGTGGAGGTGGCCAATATTAGAAGAGGTTAAAGCCTAAGTCTTCAACTTCTACTTCAGTGACCCATACAACAACTCTTCCAATGCCCAAAGCTTTTTCATCATCCAAATCTCTCATGTAATACATCATATGCATGAGAGTTCAGAGCTTGCAGTGCCAAAGACAGGTTTGGGAACAGCATGATCACATCCATCACTATTACCTGGCATGTCAATCATTGTCTTGACAACTGGGTGCAGCAGAGAAAGAGAAACAAAATGGCTGGTTTGTGATTGCCTGCCTATAGAAAACTAGCCCCACCAGCCACAGGGGTGGGTGTGGTGGTGGGGATATCAAAAGACAGCCATCTTTCTCTAATACTAAGGTCACTATGTCTGGGTTCTCCCATGCAACCTTGTCAGCACTCTTCAGGACATCAACCGAGGGAGGAAGAACTACACAGAAGACTGGTGTGAACCTGCAGAACTTCAGCACTCTTTTTTGAAGACTGGAAACTGGATCAGATGGCTAGCTTCCCTGTATCAGATATAGGTTTTCATTTTAAACAAATGTATCCTATTCCTTCTACACAAATTGCCATAAGCAACAGGAAAAACAGAATGACACTGGCTACCATATTTATCCACAACAGTAGCTTTTGGTTGTTTCTTGCTGAACTCTGCAGATTTTCATATTACCAACTCCTTTCAGTTAAGGTAGCTATTGAGTACATCTATTACAAATGAATCCTTTTCAGTTTCTCTTAAAGCCAAATGATTTTCAGGAGTTAGAAATGAAGAAAATGTAGAATTATTTTCAACAATAAAATCTGGTGACTTAAAATGGTTGAGCAAAGATTAACAGCTTAAATTTCTGATCTCCCAGTGTGAAAAAAAGAAACAGAAACAGGGACCAGACACTCTTCCAGACTGAATAAACTCAGTTACTAGCTAGTAACTGTTAAGTAAAACCCAACAGTTACTTTTTTCCCCTGTTTTGTCCTTCCAAACATTATTGACATGAAGTTGAGTATACACATTTCTGTCCCCCATAAGTTTCACAAAGTCAACATAAGTTCAGTATTTTCCCTTTTTCTCGCAAAGCCATACTTCAAAAATGTGAACGATACAAAAACAAATGAATGCTGAATGACACGTTGCAGTATTCTATTTTTTTAAAAAGAGAGTACTGTAGCATAACAGTCAGCTTTCATTTATTTTTATAGTGGTGTGAAGTTCCTGGTTATTACAAACTGACTGATGCTTTATAATATCACATTATTAATTTTTCTGCTTAACAGTATTTTTACGAAGCACTTCATGATATAAATTGCATGTTATATAGTAAATCATCTTCAGTTATTGCATGTGATAACAGATACCAAAGTAAGCAAGTTGTTTTTTTTTTTTTGATTTTGTAGTTTTACTAAAAAGAAAAGAAAGGCTGGACAAAAGCATGTTTAAGTTAACATGATGTAATTTTGGGTTGAGGTGGGGGTAGGTTGTAAAAGTGCATAGGCTATACAATATATGTAGAATTGATGTTTTTTCTCTTACTTATGCATAGGTGAATGTCTGGGTTAAGGTTTTTGGCTTAACCTAACACATTTTTATGTAAGCAAATAAATAAGAGAACTCGGAATGTAATGAACAATTTCCTTTAGCAAATACATGCTCAATTTAAGAAGTTTGTAGCTGAGGGCAAATGTATACTTTATTCCTAGGTTTCTATGGAGACAAACTGACTGGTCTGCAATAAAAGCCAGAATATTTTTTTCAAGGCTAAAAGTTAATTTCTGAAAACATACAAGCTGTTTTTTACATCTGGGAGAGGAATAAAGATATGACAAGAACAGATAGGAATTAGTTTATGTATCTTAGCATGAATAACCTTAATTTTAGGTTAGATTTTCCCTGCGTGTACAGCTGTCGATTTGGGACACTTGCTCCTTCAGGAGGGTTAAACTTCATTATTTGAAGATGTACATAGTTTTGTGTGTTTGTTTTAAGTTAATATGTTATGGGAGTGTTCTGTGGGTGTGTTTTTGTTTGTTTGAGGATTTTCAATAAAACAAAGTGTCTTGTAATATGTGACATAAGTTCAAATGAAGATGACAAGAAACAAATGTATAAAAGATCAACATGTCCAGCATTAGTGGGGACATGTAACAGCAGCTGGAAAAAAGAAGTTATGTACTCACCATAACGTTCCATCTGAGTAGTTGTGCTTCATTTGTCTTCAACCTGTGGGATACGGATCTGTAACGGATCAGAGGCCAGCAAATACTACTAGCATCAGCTCAGAGCTCCAGACTCCTCCCCTTACCCATAATACACCTCCACTGCCTTCCATCCCCAGATCAAGTTTGCTGAACTTATATTTAAGAACCCGACCTGGTAACATACTTGTGACCTATACTGCTGAACCTGCGCCAAGGTCTGGGGGAAGGAGGGAGGGACGGTTGAAGACAAATGAAGCACACCTACTCAGATGGAAAGTTATGGTGAGTACATAACTTCTTTATCTGAAGTGGTTTACTTCATTTGGTCTTCAACCTGTGGGACAGAGTCCCCAGCTACCAAACACCTGGGAGGCCCTCATGGAAGGATATTCCGGAGCACCACAGAGCCAAAGGATGCTCTTCTTCTAGAAGTCAAATCCAATTTGTAATTAGAAATAAATGTATGAGATGAGGACCAAGTAGCTGCAGAGCAAATGTCATCCAAAGACACTCTAGACCAGAAAGCTGCAGCTATAGCCATGAACCTAATGGATTGAGCTTTTACCGGACCTGGAGGAGACTTGCCTTTGTCCTTATAGACCTGCAGGATGCATGAAGAAATCCATCTAGCTATAGTGACTTTGGAAATAGGTTTGACCAAAGAGAGTCTATAGAATGAAACAAACAATTGATCAGATTTACGAAAAATTTTTGTCCTGTGTAAATAGAATCATAACAGTCTATGAACATCTAACATGTGTAGCTTGTATTCCATCCTGTTGGTAAAATTGGGAAAGTTCCCCACACAGCGTACTCTCATGTAAGGCAGGTGCAAAGGCCAAAAAAAAAAAACAATGTAAAACTCAAAATGAGGCCAGCACCAAAGAGTGAGATAAATACTGTATATTTAACACACAAAGGCAAAAAACAAAAAATCAGACCAGTTTTGGCCCCAAGGCCTTCTTCAGTGATACACTACTAACATTCAAAGAATACTTAAATAATATTCTAAATGAATCAATTAAGCAGATAAACCAGTATTTAAAGGCAGAGAATAATAACAGGAGGTATACTCAATCTACATACAAAAAAACATTCAAAGATGGTCATTTAAGCCAGGGGAAAACAAACCCCCTAATTTAATAATCCAAGCCCTCTCCTTATTTAATAAACTGTGCCATCCCATTTTTCTGGATCTATCCCCCCATATTTTATCAATGATAGTAAAATGAAATTTGGCTGTTTTATGATTTAGGGCATGTTTATTTAAGGCATTTGTCAAATGCTGGATTTCTCATGTCACTAAGATGTTCCGACATTCTAATCCTGAGTGGCCTGGACATCTGTCCAACGTATAAAGGAAAAGACCCAATCAATTTGTCCCCTGTTGATGTAATTTGTTGACCAAAACCTGTTCCAGTATACCTAGTTTTGAAGTGACTGAAGTACGAGGCCAAATTATGGCCTCTACAGTATGAAAATAAACACTCTGGAGTCATTATCTTAGCTAACTCTTGATTAGCCAAAAGAATGTTCCAATTATTCTTAATAACATTCCTAATAACACTGATGTTCCTGCCATATGTTGTCACAAATCTAATCACCTCCTCCTCTGTACCTGACTTTACCAGATATTCCAATAATTTGGCTCTCTCTTGTTCCTGAGCCAAATTACTAGCTGTACTAACATACCCTGGTTTGTATACCCGGTTACGGAACCTTTTTATGAGATCCTGTTGATGATATTCGTAGGTACCTTGATCTGAACAGATTCTCCTCACTCTCAAAAACTGGGATTTGGGTATATTTCTAATGATGTGATGGGGATGTAAACTAGTTGCCTCCAGTAAACTATTGTATTGGGGGTATTTAAAAAACACTTGTGTAGAAAGAGTATGATCTGGATTACATGTTATACAAACATCAAAAAAAAAAATGGATCTCCTGATCATGCATGTTATGTGTAAACTCCATCCTTCATTTATTCTCATTTAGATATTGGATAAACTCTAGTAAACATGTAACATCACCCCGCCAAATCAACCAGCAGTCGTCAAGGTACCTACGCCAAATATCCATGTCCCCTAAATAGATGTTGTGTAATGGGTCATAGATAAGATATTCTTCTAGGGTATCCCATAAAAAGGTCTGTATAAATGGGGGCACAAGAGGCCCCCATTGCAGTTCCCTGTGTTTGCCAAAAGCAGCCTGCTTGAAAATAGTACATGTTCAGTCATACAGATTAACAAAGTGTTGAAACCGGGTGGATAGATGTCCGCCTTCTTAAGCGGATATTTTAAGGCCTCCAACCCAGCCCAATGGGGGATATTTGTATAGAGAGCGGTAACATCTAACGTGCACATCATCCAACTATGAATCAGACAAAATCTGGAGAAACTGAGTGGTGTCCTTTAATCTTGAACAGACCATCTTTAGTAAAGGCTGTAAATACTGTGCAAGAAATACTGATAGGGGTTCCATCAATGAGCCCCTGCCAGATACTATAGATCTTTCTGGTGGTTTCTCCAAACATTTATGAATTTTAGGTAGCAGATAAAAAAATCTGCTTTTGAGGGTCATCCACCACCAGTTGTCTTAGTTGCCCCATCAATAATCCCCTCTTCTACAGCAAGTTCCAAAAAAGAATACATTTCCTTTTTGAACTGCATGGTGGGATCAAGTGGCATTGACATAGTATCTGGAATCATAACGGTCTAAAGGCCTCATTCAAATAGTATTGCATGTCCATGACTACCACTGCTCCTCCTTTGTCAGCTGAAGTAATGAAAATATTTGAATTATTTTTCAAATTTATTAATGCCTGTTGTTCCTGTTCTAATAAGTTATAGCCTAACATACGTGAATCACATTGTTTAAAATGCAAATCTTTAAGACAAGACTCCTAAAATACAGAAACAGATTTGTCCATAGAAGGCTGGAAAGTAGATTTTCGAAACCAAAAATCTGTACTTATCAGACTTTTACCTTGTCCACCAAAAATAGTTTTAAATTTAACAGACGGCAAAATGCCAACACATCATTAACTACAGTATCTTCATTCACAAAGAAACCAGGAACATACGATAGTCCTTTACTGAGTAGTTGTAATTCCACATTAGTCAGAACAACAGAGGAGATATTTGTACATTAAAGACTTCAGTTATTGAGGTACAAGGACCTGTAAAACCCCTGAGTACTTGTTCAATTTCAGTAGCAGACGAATCCTCAGCTGACGTGCAACTATAATCTGTCTTAGATCTCTCTAGAACAGATTTAGGTCTCTTCTTCCCAAGTTAACCCACACTGGGCTGCCCATCAAAATACTTAACCTTTTTTTAGGGCCAAATGGTTTATCCTTATCGTAATCTGTCAGGTCCCTTTGAAATTTCTGTAATTTTGTTTTAAATTAATATGTTATGGGAGTGTTCTGTGGGTGTGTTTTTGTTTAAGGGTTTTCAATAAAATAAAAAGTCTTGTAATAGGTGACATAAGTTCAAATGAAGGAGACAAGAAAATGTATAAAATATCAACATGTCCAGCATTAGTGGGTACATGTAACACAACAGCTGGAAAAAAGTTATGTACTCACCATAACATTCCATCTGAGCAGTTGTACTTCATTTGTCTTCAACCTGTGAGATACGGATCTGTATCAGATCCGAGCTGGCAAATACTACTAGCATCAGCTTCAAGCTCCAGACTCCTCCCCTTACCCATAATACACCTCCACTGCCTTCCATCCCCAGATCAAGTTTGCTGAACTTATATTTAGAACACGACCTGATAACATACTTGTGACCTATACTGCAGCCCGTAGGCTGAATCGGAGCCAAGGTCCGGGGGAAGGAGGGAGGGATGGTTGAAGACCAAATGAAGTACAACTACTCAGATGGAACGTTATGGTGAGTACATAAACTTCTTTATATGAAGTAGTTTACTTCATTTGATTTTCAACCTGTGGGACAGAGTCCCCAGTTACCAAACTCTTGGGAGGCCCTCATGGAAGGATATTCTGGAGCACTGCAGAGCCAAAGGATGCCCTTGTTCTAGAAGTCAAATCCAATTTGTAATGAGAAATAAATGTATGAGATGAGGACCAAGTAGCTGCAGAGCAAATGTCATTGAAAGGCACTCTAGACCAGAAATCTGCAGCCGCAGCCATGGACCTAGTGGAATGAGCTTTTACCTGACCTGGAGGAGACATCCCTTTGTCCTTATAGACCTGCAAGATGCATGAAGAAATCCATCTAGCTATAGTAACTTTGGAAATAGGTTTGCCCAAAAAGTGTCTATAGAATGAAACAAACAATTGATCAGATTTACGAAAAATGTTTGTCCTGTGTAAATAGAATCGCAACGGTCTATGAACATCCAACATGTGTAGCTTGTATTCCATCCTGTTGGTAAAATTGGGAAAGAACACAGGCAAATTTAGTCTGATTGATATTGACTGGTGACGCCACCTTATGAAGAAAAGAGGAGTTGGTTTGAAGGGAAACTCTTATCTTTATGAAAAATCACGTACGGAAGTTTGATGGACAAGGCCTGTAATTCCAAAAGCCTTCGAGCAGAGGTAATAGCAACCAGAAAAGCTGTTTTCCATGATAGAAATTTTAGATCTGCAGTTGTGGCAGGCTCAAAAGGCAGAGCAACCAGAGCTTGGAAAACCATAGTAAAGTCCTGGGGACATAGCAAAAAGGTGCCTTTGATAAAGGCTTTACACAGTCTGGAAGATGCCAAGGATGCAGAATTCTCACCCAAATGAAAATGAGAAATGGCAGCCAACTGAACACTGACAGTAGAAGAACTAGCTCCATGCTACAAAATATCAGCTAGAAAATCAAAAATAATGGAAATAGGAGCTGTGAAAGGGTCTAAACTTCTCTGAGAGGCCCAAAGGAAAAACGTTTCCACTTGCTGTGATGAACCTTTCTGGTTGAAGACTTATGAGCAGCTACCAAAATAGACTTAACTGAGGAGGAAAGTCCAGGAGTCCTAGCAATCATGGGAACTGGAACAGCCAAGCCATGAGCTTCAGGCTGTCCAGACTTGAGACACCCCTGATGGATGTGAAATCATCCTGAATGGGATCTAGGATCTAAGGTGGAGCCAGAAGGTGAGACAAAGGAAGGGAAACCATACCTGGTGAGGCCAGAATGGGGCAATAAGGATCACCTTGTTCCCCAGTCAACAGGCTTTCTGCAGAAACCTCGGGATGAGAGGTACTGGCGGGTAAGCATACAGAAGACCAGGAGGCCAAGCATGGACTAGAGCGTCTCTGGGGGACTCGCCCAGCAAGGGGGTTCAGAGCAAAAAAAGTACAGTTTTGTACCTACCATAAATGTAGATGTTCGAGGATCTACATTGCTGCAGTCATAACATGTGGGTAGTCCGCTGTCCTCGATCGGCCCGAATACCAAAGAGCTGGGCTGGCGTCGGTCATTGTCGCCTAGAGCTGACGTCAGTACGTCGTAGTACATAAGCGCAAGACCGACGTCATATCCTCAAGTCTTTCTTGCCCCAGATGTCAGAAGGCCTAAGAGTGAAAGAAGGCCAGAGCCAAAAAAGTAAAGGCCCAACAACTACCAGTGTGGAGAGAGGGATAAACCTAATAAAAAACACAGCCAGATACCAACTATAGAGGGGAAGGAGGGAGGGATAATTGGACTGCAGCAATGTAGAGCCTCGAACATCTACATTTATGGTAGGTACAAAACTGTACTATGTTCTTCGTCTCACATTGCTGCAGTCATAACCTGTGGGTAGAATCCCAAAGCAAAGGAAAAGGGAGGCTGGCAAACTAAAAAGCATTAGGAGCTGCTAACATGCCCTGTAAAACTGCAGTGGCAAACCCAGCCCTGGACTTGGAATAAAGAGGGAGATGGTAATGCTTAGTAAAAGTGTGTACTGAACTCCAAGTAGCTGCCTCCAAAATATCCTTAGTAGCTACACCCCTCAAAAAAGCAGTAGAAGTGGCAGTAGCCCTAGTAGAATGAGGTCTGATCCCGGCAGGAACATCATTCCCATGATGTGAATAACAAAAAGCAATACAATGACCAATCCACTTTGAAATAGTCTGCTTTGAAACAGCTTTCCCTTGTGAACTCAAAGCAAAAGAAACAAATAACTGTTGAGTCTGTCTGAACTCCTTAGTTCTGCTCAAATAGTAACGTAACTGCCTGTGGATATCCAAAGAATGCAAGACTTTTTCCCCTTTATTTTGGGGATCAGCATAAAAAGTAGGCAAATGAATAGACTGGTTCAAGGCCACATTAGAAATCACTTTAGGCATAAAAGTAGGGTTAGTTCGCAAAGAAACTCTATCCTTATGAAATATCAAAAAGAGTTCAACTGCCATGAGTGCCTGCAATTCAGATACCCTCCTAGCAGAAGTAATGGCCAACAAAAAAGCAGTCTTCCAAGACAAAAACTTCAGTTCAGACGTAGCTGCAGGTTCAAAAGGAGGTAAAGTAAGTTTCTCCAAAACAAAATTGAGATCCCAGGAAGGAGTAGGAGCTCTACGTGGGGGTCTTATATTCTTTGCCCCTCTAAGAAATTGTTTGAACAAAGGATGAGAAAATAAAGGAGGGTCACAATCATAGTGAGCAGAAATGGCTGCAGCATGAACCTTCATAGAAGAGAATGACAAACCCTTGTCCAGTAATTCAGTAAGATACTGTAGTGCAAAACTCAAAGTAGGCACTGAAACATCAAAACCCTTTGCAGTGCTCCAAAGAAAAAATCTCTTCCATTTATCAGCATAAACTTTTCTAGTGCTAGGCCGCCTGGCTTCCAAAATGACATCTAAAACCTGTTGAGGAAGCTGAGACCCCCGCCGGCTCCATCACAGAATACACCAGGCTGTCAGATGGAGGGACTGCACCTGAACATTGAGAAAATGATTGTTTGACTGGGACAACAAATGAGGAACCTGTGGCAGAAGCCAAGGAGGCTCCTGGATTAAACTCCTCAGCACAGGATACCAATGCTGACGTGGCCAATCTGGTGCTATTAGAATCATGCAAGGCTTGTCCCGCCTGACTTTCAAGAGTACCTTGGGGAGAAGAGGCAGAGGAGGAAAAGCATAAATGTGAAGGTTGTTCCAACTGAAAGATAGAGCATCCACTTTCCAAGCATCTGGGTGGAACATCTTTGTGCAAAATTTTGGTAGTTGAAAATTCAGTGGAGAAGCGAACAGATCTATGTCTGGAGTTCCCCAAGCCACAGTCAATTGTTTGAAAACCTGAGGATCCAGTTTCCACTCGTGGGGATCCACAATTTGTCTGCTCAATGCATCTGCTAGGGAGTTCTGTGCTCCTGGCAGAAACCGTGCTTGAAGATTGATTTGCAAACTCAGAGCAGTCTCCCACAAAATCATTGCTTGCCTGCAAAGAGGGTAGGAATGGGTTCCCCCCACTTGTTGATGTACCACATGACTGTTGTGTTGTCTGTTTGAATCAACACCTGTCCCGGCTGAAGTAGGTCCTTGAAGGCCATCAAAGCAAATTGGACTGCTAACATCTCCTTCATGTTGATATGCAAATGTAGTAGTTTGGGAGGCCACACGTTCTGTACCCATTTCCCATTGAAGTGTGCTCCCCAAGCCAAGTCCGAGGCATCCGTCGTTAAGATCTGACTCGCCTCTGGTCGGGTCACAGAGAGTCCCTTGTTTAGTTGACATTCCTGAGCCCACCACAAGAATTCCTTCTGGATGCAAGGTATAATCCGAATGACAGTGTCCAAACTGTGGCAGTGTTGAGTCCACACACTTTTGAGATACCATTGTAGCTTCCTCATATGCAGTTTGGCATTGGGAAGAACTAGAATGCAAGATGCCATGAACCCCAAGGCTTGAAGGACTGTCCTTGCAGTCAGCCTGGACAATACTGATAACTGCTGGAAGTATAGATGAAGAGTTCTTTGTTTGTCCGGGGTCAGAAATACCATCTGAGAAGCTGTATTCAGTCTCACACCCAGAAAGCACATGTCCTGAGAGGGTACTAGACTGGACTTTATTTCGTTCACAGAATACCCTAGGCACCTTAAAACTGCCATTACATACTGGAGGTGTTGAAGTAACTTGTCTTTGTTTTGAGCAAGAATCAGGCAATCGTCCAGATAAGGATAAATTTGTATTCCTCTCTGTCTGAAAAAAGCAATCACAGGAGCCAGAACCTTTGTGAATACCCTGGGCGCAGATAAACCAAAGGGCAATGCAGAGAACTGATAGTGAGAAGCACCAGCCCGAAATCTCAGGAATCTCCTGCAGCTGGGCCTGATAGGGATGTGAAGATAGGCCTCTTTAAGATCCAGGGTTACCATCCAGTGATCCTTGCCCAGCAGAGGCAGAAGTTGTTGTAATGTTAACATCTTGAACTTTGGAATGTCTAGGTAGGTATTTAGAGTGGACAAATCCAGAATTGGCCTCCAAGTGTTTCCTTTCTTTGGCACTAGGAATAGACTGGAATAAAAACCCTGGCCTACTTCTGACGGAGGGACCGCCTGAATTGCCCCCATCTGTAAAAGTAAAGAAATTTGCTCCTGAGCCTCCATCCTTTGCTGAGGAGGCACATCCGGCATGCCTTTGAAAGGAGGAAGAGTGTGAAAATAAAACTTGTACCCTTGATTTATTATATCCAACACCCATTTGTCCTGGGTGACCAAATGCCAATTTTGTTGAAAAAGTCCCAACTTTCCTCCTAGAGGAGCTGCCAGTAGAGAAGGGTCTGGCAGCAGAAGATACAGGTCATTGGGTCTGTTTACGAAAAGGCTGACCCCTGCCCTCACCAGAAGACTGTGCAGGAGAAGTCCAAGTCCTAGGTCTGAAAGAACCCTGAGCGTGAGCTCTGCCTCTACCACGCCTAGACCTGCCCTTAGACTGAGTATCCGAAAAAGGAAAAGACCATACTGTAGCAGGCCAATTCCTACTAAACTTAGGGGGCTGCACCTGCAGAAAATCTTTGACCGTCTGCATAGACTTAGCCTTATCTTCCATCTTTTTCAAAACCGATTCCACAGGGGAACCAAAAAGTACTTCAGATTGAAGAGGAGCATCCAAAATCCGAGCCTTAACATGCTCTGACAAATTTTGATCCTTAAGCCAGGCATGCCTGCGAATAACTGAACCCGTAGCAGCCACCCTGGATGCAGCCTGAAGAGCATCGAAACCACACTGCAAAGAATGCTTGCCCACTTGATCTGATGCATGAACCAACTCCTGGAGCTCCCTACACTCTATACCCTCAGATAAAGCATCCACCTTAGATTTCAATTGACCTAACAAGAAATTCTGATACTTCAGCATATGAAATTGGCAATTCAAAGCTCACATAGCTAACGTAGAGGAGGTGTACACTTTTTTCCCCCCATCTATCTAAAGCTCTAGAATCTTTATCCAAAGGAACTGGATTCTTAGCCACAGAAGCCCTAATACCCTTCGGACCTTGAGTAATGGTTTCTGGATCAGCTCTAGGGCTCTTGTACAAATACTTATGTGCTTCAGGAACTCTATAATATCTGTCTGGCTTAACAGGGGCAGGAGGTAAAGAATCAGGATTAAGGGAAGATTCAGAAAAAAACATCCTGAACAACTTCTAAGACAGGAGGAATAGCCAAGGGCCTATGCTGAGGCAGAAACAAAAATTCCCTGAGCCTTTTCCGAGAATCCGAAAAATCCTGACCTTTCCACTTGAAATGCTCCCTCATGGAATGTAAAGTCTCAGAAAAAGAAAAATCCTCTGGTGGAGAAGCAGAAGGACAGGAGTCTTCTGCATCCGAAACCAAATAAGAAGGAAATTCCTGAATTTCTTCAGCTGAGGAATCAGAGTAGTCTGAGGAATGATGCATCCCCTCTAAATCTGCCTCCACCCTAGGCCTCTTCTCTGGGGGGGGGCATAGAACCCCTGATCAAAGTAATAAAGTCCTCAGCCATTTTTAACATATGCTTCTTAGGAACAGGGGCTGGAGAGCTAGAACTATGACCCAGGCCAACATGACCAGTTTTGGCCTTAGCATGGCCTTTAGCCACTGAAGAAGAAGGCCTAATAACCTTCTGTAAAGATGGAACTACAGACACCTGAGAAGCACCCTCAGCCGGGCCTAACTCCGGAGAGGTTAACTCCTGCAAAAGTAAAGGTTCCCCATGGAATTCAGCCGAATCCCCGGCCGGGTCCACAGGTTCAACCGGAGGCTCCGTAGAACCGGCGTCCATAACTGACGACTCATCCGGTTTAGACTTCAAAGTTTTATCTTTACGCTTTTTAGCGGTAGCGGGCGTCGGAGGATCCGACGGCATGTTATAATTACACCTTTTCCCAAAAACAAGCCTGGCACAGTCTAATCTTCGTTTAATGGTGCGCTTGTTAAATCTAGCACAAGAGCGACACCCGACCACGTTGTGCTCAGGCCCTAAACAGGGAATACACAAAGAATGAAAATCCTTATGAGGTATCTGTTTCCCACAAGAAATGCAATTATTAACTTTTTCTGACATCCGGATAACTGAGGCAAGAAAAACAAAGATTTCCCCAACGGGGTACTTAGCCCAATTTGGTCTTCGGTCTGAAACTCGATAAATGAAAATTTCAGAACGCCGAATGGCACTTGCAAACGCTGCTTCGGACCACGCGGCAAGAAAGACTGAGGATATGGCGGTCTTGCGCTTATGTACTACGACGTACTGACGTCAACTCTAGGCAACAATGACCGACGCCAGCCCAGCTCTTTGGTATTCGGGCCGATCGAGGACAGCGGACTACCCACAGGTTATGAATGCAGCAATGTGAGACGAAGAACATCCTGCTGCACTTCGCGTTGGAAGGAGATGCAAAGAGATCGCAGCAAGGTTGACCCCACTCGCTGAAGATCTGTTGGCATCAACAGGGGAGCCCTTATTCCAGGTGGCCCGTCAATGAGGGGACTTAAAATTTTAATCGGGGCACTTTGGGATAGGCTCCATGGAATCTGGCTCCTTCCACGCCTGCGAGATGATCAAATCCACTAAAGGATCCATAGACACGCCCGTGCCAAAAGCCTCCAGGAACACAGACTCAGAGGAGGGCTTGGGGGCAGACCAACCTCCCCGCTGGCACAGGATCTCCATGATATCTCCAAAGGAGAAAAACTCGGGAGATGATCTTGGGGACCCCTCCCCATCATCTAAATCTGTGTTGTCGGTTAGGGACTCGGGGGAGTCCAAGTACCTCCTCTTGCATGTATGCTTGCTAGGCACATCTCCAGTGGGGCTCTCAGGGGAGTGCTTGCAAGCCATCTGTTCCTCTGTAGAAACTGTCTGGGGCTCGAACATGGGCTGTACCTCTGGTTAGACAATGAGGACCGTAGAAAGAGCCGAGGGGGTCTGGGCAGAGTCCAAGGGGGCGGTCAGGGGTCTCAATCCGAAGAAGAGGACCCTTTCTACCACATCGAACGCCAAAGGAGAGTGGACCTCCTGGGAAGCTAATAAGTAGGCTGGTCTCCCCGGGTCCAGCGCGAGAATCGGCGCCAGACCCGAAGTGGGCGGAGCTCCAAGGGAGGGAACCTGGCCCGACAACGTCAGAGCCTATGGAAAAGGTTCCATTCCCTCAGATCCGACACCCAGGCTCCGGCTTAGAGAGCGGCTTGGATCCAAACTGGTCGGATCTGAGATCCTCCAGGCAGCTGTCTGCATCGAGGAAACTAGGACCGTTGACACTGACCCCCCCTGACCAAGGCCAACCTCGGATCAGGGAACTCCCAAGCCGAAGGTCGGATCGGGGAAGGAGAAATGGGTTGTAAAAAAGAAGCGAGGGAGGGGAGACTGGCAAGACCCCCATCTGGATCGGTGTACGGATAAAGGACCTCATCATCTTATCCAGATCCATGTCCGATAAGGAGCGGGTTGACCATGACGAGGCCACAGACTCTGACCTGGCGGGTCGGGGAACAAAGGCTCGGGAGACTGGACATGCCTCCTCTTCCAGCTCCGGGGAGAACCACAGACTGGAGCTGAGGGGAGTCATGGATCCGTGCTGACTTGCTCGGAGAAGCGAGGTCCAGAGACCTCTTCCTCTTTACCTTCATCTTCACCTCTCTCTCTCCCATTCTCTACCTCTCCTCTGCTCCGCTACCGCAGGCTTAGATGCAGGAGTTTGGGTCCCAGCCTGGGAGGGAGGGGAGGCCAGAGGAAGAGAAGTGGGAGAGGCAGTCACAGAAGACGAAGGAGGAGGATCAGTAGCAGGCAGACGACCTTTGAGGGCCAACTTAGCAGTGGAGGTGTATTATGGGTAAGGGGAGGAGTCTGGAGCTCGGAGCTGATGTTAGTAATATTTGCCGGCTGGGATCCGATACGGATTCATATCCCACAGGTTTAAGACCAAATGAAGTAAACTACTTCAGATCAGATATTTAAAAAAAACTGTCATATACAATAGGTGAAAACAACAACTTATCATAATGGTTACACCAAACATATTTTTGAATGTGAATGGCTTCACAGGTATTGAAGAAGTGGAACAGTGTTGAATTATATTAAGAAATGTAGAGTGTAAATAACATAACTACAGGAGACACCGTTGGAAAGGAAAGAAATTAGCATGCAAATTTGATAAAGAAAGGATTTCAGGAGAGATATTCAGCATAATATCAGGGACAAAGGAAACTAACTGCTACAGGAGCTCCAACTGTGACAGAACAGGAAAAAAATATAATTGCAGATTTGCAGTAGAAATGGATTACTAGAAATGGAGGATTACTCTGGCAAGTACTTGTATTCCAACTAAAACTATTGTTATAGAGCTTAAGAAATTTTTGGGAGAAGTAATCAGTTTACAGCAGATATTACTTATAGGTGGGAACTGGAATTTAAATTGCACCGGTGAGGATGTACCTGGGGGACCTAGAAAGGAACAAATAACAAAATAGAGTAGATTTCCTAAGAAATCTATGAAAACATTTGGTATGGAAGATGTGAAATCAACAGCAGGAATTCTGAGACAATGTACATATTTTCCAAAGTGTAATAACTAGGTTAAACTAGACATAAATTATACTTCATTGGAGTATGAGCATTTAATTGAAAGTTTTGACACACATCCAATAACTACTTTAGAGCATGCATCATTATCAAGATAAGAAAATTAGGGTAATGAAGAAAAAAAATTATATATTGGCACTTCCTCATCTACCTGTTAGAAAAACAGGAATTTAAAGAATGGGTAGTGGAAATTATTTGAAATGATAGAAGATAGAAAATTTCTTCGGAAGTCACAGCTAATGAGTGGGATAAAATGAAAGTTGAGTTTAAGAAGGTATAGAAACAAATGAAAGAAAAAAAAATATGTTTAAGAAGTAATCTATACATTTTTCGTTTAAATCTGTGGAATCTAGATATGAGGAGATGCTGGATATAGTCTTGGCTTTTGAACACCATTTAACCACTACTAAAACCAAGAAGCTGTTACGCAGGCAATACTTTTTCTTGGCCAAAGACAGGGTGAACGAATCTAACTGGTGTTCCATCTGACAATTTTGCTCCTCACTCGTATTTTCATCCTTTCCCTTCCATTCAGACTGTGTGAGAATTTTTTTTTTTTTTTTTATCATCACTTCCACAACAAATCCACCCAGTCTAGACATCCAACAGGGGACTTTCCGCCACCAGAGAATGAACAGGAAAAGAAAGGACAGAGAACAGATGGTTGCTGCAATGAACAATGCACAACCACACACAGCACGGCTACACTTCAAACCTGACTGCAAATTTACCTGTGCATATTCAAACCTCTGAACAAATTTATTTACTCTCTATAAGGTTTTCCTTTATACCTGCAACAGATGAGGTAGTAAATATTCTTATTAGTCTATACTCATTTGTTAGAAGAATTACTTTAAATTGCTTACTTAAATAGGACAAATTCTGATTATATAACCCTTTTAAGAAAGGTAGCACAGTCATTCTCCAGTGAATCTCATGATAATAGAAGCTTTTTTAGATGTTTGTGAGCATGATTTTTATGATTTTCTAACATAAATGTGGTTATTGTAATTTAAGCAAAAATTAATTTTACACTCTTTTAGAAGTTAAATCTGAGTGCCTGATTAATAATGAGTTAATTGAGTATTTCTACATTACAAATTCTCATACTGTTCTTTCACGGTCTACCTAAAACTCACAAGGGACTCCCAACTCGCCTATGAGACCAGCTGTGTCTGGCTGAGGTTGAGTTACTGAACCCCTGTCTATTATGTTGAAAAATAAATACCTCATTTAGACCACGAGTCCAGCATACTTCAAAGTATCAAACATTTTCTGAATATTTTTTATGGTTGGTATCAGCAACATGTTGAGACAGGTAATTTTTATTTTGTCTCTAGATGTGAAATCTTTGTTCACACTGAAACCCAATGAACAGGGAATCGAATATGTGCGACAGTATCTTTCCATTTGTAATGAGTGAGCAACTGCTAATTTTATCTTCCACTTGAAATACTTTTAGAGAATTTTTTTTTTACTTAGTAATTGTTTTACAGACTACAGGTGCTTCTATGGGCTCTTCTTGTGCCAATAGCTATGCCAAGATTGTGTTATTACAGTGGGAGAGTTAAAGTTTTTAACAGGCCCTTGTTTAATTTGTTGAAAGCTATATCAGTTTTGTGGATGATTTTTTTTTTTTTTTTATCTGGACTGGTCAGGTTTCTAGGCTGTTAGAATTTATCCAATATTTGAACACCATCCCCGAGTTTTTTAAAGCTCTCACTTGAATATTCTATTTCTAAGTTGAATGTTTTGAATATGACTTTATTGAAAGATTAGAGTGGTGACATTAAGACTAATTTGTACAGGAAAGACGGTAAAAAAACATGTACTGAAAGGCATAGTATACATTTATTTATTATTATTTATATTTATTTATATTTGTTGACTGGGAGTGTCCGACTGGACGTAGGTCCATTTTCAGCGGAGGCCCGGGGAGAAAAGCTCCACGGTTAAAATAAACAGATAGTAGTTACATTGGATTACATAGCAATTAACAATTTACATAGCAATTACTTACAACATATTTACAGATGAAGAACATAGTACATCAGTAGACAACTGGAATCTTTATCTGTGAAGTACATAACAGACATTAACAAATGTTACAAGAAGTTCCTGCTGTATAATAAGTACTAGGCTTATGAGCATCTGAGCTTGCTATAATCAAGGCAGTTAGTGGAGTGGAAATAAAGGTAGTGGTTGGATGGGGTGGGTGATATTAGAGTGGGAGTTGCAAGGCCATAGCCAGCATATTTTTAGGTGCGCTTTTAGTAACGTTTTGAAGTGGGTGCATGATGGTACGGAGGTAATTGTGGGGTGGAAGGGAGTTCCATAATTTGGCTATGGTGCAATAGAATAGTGCTTCACCAGCAGAGTTACTGGCTTTAGTAATCTGCAAGTGATGTTTGTTGCTGGATCTTAGTGGTCTGGTGGTGCGATAGGGTTGGAGTAGATTCTGGAGGGAGTGGGTGCATGATGGTACGGAGGTAATTGTGGGGTGGAAGGGAGTTCCATAATTTGGCTATGGTGCAATAGAATAGTGCTTCACCAGCAGAGTTATTGGCTTTAGTAATCTGCAAGTGATGTTTGTTGCTGGATCTTAGTGGTCTGGTGGTGCGATAGGGTTGGAGTAGATTCTGGAGGGATGGGACATTTAGTGGATGATTTACTAGTTTTGTGGGCGAGTGAGAGTTGATACCATTGAAGGAGGTGAGTGATTTCAAGCCAGCCCAGTTCAGCAAGTGAGAGACAGTGGTGACTATGGTAGGATGCCCCTGTGATCTAAAACTGGTGCTTAAATTAAAAGATGGATTTGCACAAAAATACAGCACACACATTGCCTTGATTAAGTTGTTGCTTAAGGAATGTATCTCACAAAATCAACTGTTACCCCTTTCTTTGGTGACACCACAATCAGTGAAACCAATGCAATTACTGGTAATTCCATTTGTCATAATCTTTTAAGGTTTATTTTAACCTACTTGGAGTGCCATTTATCACATTATTAAACAAAAGTGGCCCATTTTATTAACAGACAAGATCAAGTTAGTCACTGGTCCCTCCTCTTTGCTTACTTTTAGGAACTCACAATATCTGAAAAGATGGCAATGCAATAAAAATGTACATGTTCCAACTGCTGTTATATTGGAGAATACTGGCACATTTCTTTGCTGCAACTGTAAATATTGCTTATATACATATTAAAAATGTCCAACTTTACATATCCAGTAACTGAAGAATTTATACCTGAAACAGTTATGTTGATTGTAACACTTTGAACATTCTATATCTTGATAAAAATCAGTCATGAACTTTTTTATGTTGGCAAAACCAACAGGGCCTTTAAGATACATGAACATATCTACAAAGATGAATGCCTTAGCTAAATATGTGATGTGTGCTGGGGATGACCAAGAATTAAAAATTTCTGCGATACAAATGATGAATGTTTCTCTACTTGGTGATGACATTCTGACCATCAGAGAGAGAATCTCATTTGAATGGATTATTACGCTATGGGCTCTGGCCTTTCTTAGGCTCAATGACTCTGTTTCTTTAAAATCTGTTCTGTCCCAACGTGGTTGGTTACATTGATTCTTATCATGTGACCATTTTTATGTATTTAAAGGATAAACCTTGTAATTTCTTTTTGTCTGAGGAAATGCATTTGAGTGTAATAGTGCTTACGTTTTTTGCTAATAAAATTACTCTTCTTTTAGCAGAGTCACTCATGTTCATCTTTTATGATATTTTGATTATGATTAAAAATGTAACAGGAATTACAATAAGGGTGATCTCACAAAACAAGAAGAGCCATAGCTGCAGAGTGCTAAACAGAAAATAAGGGAGCATCATGCACAAATTTAGAAAGATTGCTGTTAAGCAACTGCTTTTTGATAACTCCAGGGCACAAAAACATTAAGCACAGTGACCTAAGCAACGAACAAAAAAAGTGTAAAGGGTTGCTGCCAAACTTAGGGAGCGTATCACAAGAAAAATAACCACAGGTTCTGTAGAGGTATTAGGGGTATTTCAGAAACCTTATAGACATTTTTTATAAAGCAGAAAAATATGGTAAACAAGAAAGAGCACACATGTAAACATTTACAGAAGACTTGAGTATAACAAGGTTAGAGACAGGTGAGGCTTAACAATTAGCAGTTAAGATAGGAGAAGAGATAAAAATGGTAATGTCAGTCAATCTGAAGAAATGTCTCCAAGAACAGATGGTAGTCCTGTGGAAGCTAGGAGAGAAGAAAGTGATAAAGATCTGGAAATATTTTAAAAGCAGGGGAAGTACCAGCATCCTGGAAGAAAGCTGTAGTGGCTGGAATAACTAAAGATGGTAAAGACCCATCAGAACAAGCTTCATATAGACCCATTTCAATTTTAAACAGTGATTATAAAGTGTTTGTGTGTATAATAGCTAAATGAATGGCAAAAATGTTGCCAAAATTAATAGATATGGATCGATGTGGTTTTATTAAGGGGATGCAAACATTTGACATCAACAGAGCAACAATCCAGAGGGAATCACAGTATAAGAAAATACCACTGTTGTTGGTGGGTCTTGATACAGAGAAGCCATTTGACAAAGTAAACAGGGATTTTATGAGTAGGGCAATGGAAGCATATGCATTCCCTAATATGATAACAATAATCAGCGGAATATATGAGGAATAGAGGCAAAAAGTAAAGTGGGAGGCCTCATTCCTAACAATTTAAACAGAGGAATCTGGTAGGGATGTCCTTTTTCCCCTTTATTTGCTCTACATTTAAAGCCATTGGCAAAAAAATAAAGGACTCAAATCAGAGATAACTGGTATGGTAACTAAAAAGTTGGCTTTATTTCCAGATATTTTGTACCTGATAAAAGCAGAAAAAGATGGCTTCTTGAGACAGTTTCAAGTCTTTTCAGGATGTAAAATTAATGAAGATGAAACAAAGGCTATAGCTGTAAAGTGTGTATACACACACACATGAATTTGTCCAGCAATACCCATATTTATGTGGAAAAATAAAGTGAAGTATTTAGGAGTATGGATTAAAAGGGACTCTTAAGGCAGCTAAGGATGTGTGGGATGAGACTAAATACAAAAAAAACGAAAACAAGGAAGCTCTTGTTTATGGATATGGATAGCAAAATACAAGCAGTGAGGATGTTTTGTGCCCCTTCAGTTTTATATATACAGGTCAGGATAAGGAGGACATGCTGTGGATAGTAATTTATAAACAGTTAAATGATTTTATCTGGGAGGGGGAAAGGGCAAGAGTCAAATGGGATAAATGGCTTCTTCCAACAGAAGGAAATGGATTAGGATTACCTGATTTAAAGGGATATTTTAGAACTACACAGTTAAGGCTCATATGCATGACGCAAGCAGAATGCTATAATTAAATTGGAAAGGAAAGGAATGATGAAGCAAGGGGGGATTCAAGAAATAAGGAAAGGGGGATTTTGGATGCAGATCTTTAAGGAGAACCACATCAGCCACACAGATTCCAAGAACCTTAAGCCAACACAAAAATGGAGAAAGGAGATTCTGCCAACTGGAGTGACTGCAATTAGGGGTACAGAGAACAGGCAAGGGGGACTGGAATCTGCTGGAGTAAACTGGCAAAGGAACCAAGGAATTGGGAGCAAATATCTACAGAGGGAAAGATAACAGAATGGGAAGAAGCCAGGAAGACATATGGACTGCAGGCTACAAACTGCCTTCCCTATCAAGGATTGATATCAGAGTATAGGCAAAGAGGAGAATCCCAAGCCAAAGATCTGCTCTGATAGAGGTTTTAACTGAATCTAGAACAGCAGCTGCTGTTAAAAAGGGATAATCAGTAGGGCATATAAAATACTATATGACAGCTACAGGAATACAGAGAAGGTTATAAAAGATTGAGAAGAGAGTGGTTATGCAATTCACAAGGAAATATGTATGGTTCCCAAATATGCAAATGTTTAGAAGATTTAGGATTTTTTGCTTGGAAGTGTTTGCATAGGTATATGTATACGCCAAAGAGACCATAAAGAATTGTTCCTCGGATAGATGGCAAATGTTGGAGGTGTGACGGGGAAGAAAAAGGTAAATGGGAACATATGTTTTGGGACTGTAATGAGCTGGCAGAGTTTAAAAATTCCCTACAAAGTACTCTGTCAGAAATATTGGGTGAGCAAATGGGTGTAACTAAGGAAATTATTTT
The DNA here is from genome assembly GCF_019279795.1 of Protopterus annectens. Classification (NCBI taxonomy): domain Eukaryota; kingdom Metazoa; phylum Chordata; order Ceratodontiformes; family Protopteridae; genus Protopterus; species Protopterus annectens. The sequence goes on along the minus strand of NC_056725.1, from coordinate 597,871,977 downwards.
TTATGAGCTGGATGCAGGATCAGAATTGCATATACATAGTAAGACCTGTTAAGGTTAATTCTGTTGGCTGCCAAAAGACAATTACTAGGAAATGGAAATTATAGTCTAAACCAACACTATTTGAAGTACTGAATATTATAAAACTGATTAAAGAACTGGAAGTTGGACCTTTAGGAAAGGGAAGGAACAGATTATATAGAAACAAGTAGAAACTGTGGGAACAATACATGCATAATAATGTTAAGGAGCAGGAGTGAGGTTTAAGGGACGGCAGGAATTGAGCAAATCATCTAATGTTGGACTGGTTATAGCTATAAAGAAAGAAAAGGTATGTGATGTATAATATATGTAAATTGAAAAAAATGTTAATATGGTTTTCTTTTCTGTCAATGTACGTTGCTTATGCCTTAACTGATAATGTAATAAATGGGTTAACAAACAACATTCTAAGAATATGAAAAAAAGGTAAGATTTTATTTCTAATTACAATAATTAGTGGTCATTAACCCTTCCCCCAGAACTGATTTATGCTGTCCCCCCTACCTTCCAAAATGTCATCTCAGTCTTTAAATATGTTTCTGGGGATACACCGTCTTTAAAAACATACCCATCAAAAATTTCAACACATTTTTAGTGTGATATTATCTGAAATGATCCTTGTCAGCCTCAACATTTTACATTGAAAATAGCACTCACAATAGGATTATTCTTCTTATAGCTAAAGATGAAAGCCAACCAAGATAAACATTTTTTAAACACAACTATCCACAAATGAGACTCATGTAAATTGGGCACTACCAGTTCATCTGCTCTAATGAAATGTAGGGCTATTTTTCTTTTTCTACCTGCCATCCCCCTATTGTGGACATCCTTCCATATTAAATTTCTTTAAGCTTTTACATCCCAGGATCGCAATGAATACATTCTTGAAATAAATAGTTAAACTTATTTTCTATAAAACAGAAAAGGGGTTGATTATGATCCTGCTACTTACTCTGACATATATGGACAAATCAGCATACCTAGTATTACTTGCCACATTTTCTGCTTATATCTTATTATCAAGCTATATTTCTGTAAATGCAACAACTTTTTTTTTTTTTTACTTTCTTCCACATCTCAAAGCCAGTACTATCATCCAGACTGCTCCCTTCCCCAAGTTCTGAATGGCTCCTTGTCAGTAATCACAGAAGCATCACTTAACCTCCACAGGCCTCCCAACTTCTCAGAGGTCCAAGCTTATTACAAGGATTCATTGAGGCTGACTGACCACACATAAGGGTTAGTTTGCGATGGCTTGTCAGAATGCCTAGTTAGGGAAGCAATATACAACTGCATTTGTGCACACAGCAAACGTATATCCACGTGTCACATGCTACATGTCCTTGCCCTGCCAGTCACCCTTGTTTTCTTCAGCTTCTGACTTATACGATACATAGCCTCTATAGGAGACTGCAGAGCATTTAACCCCTCCCCACCTTGGGTCAATGGCCATGTTATACTATTCTCCAGACAACCTTTCAGATGACCCGGGTGCATTCCACTGGTGGCATACATGAACACTTTGTGGACCAAGTACAAAAAGAAGTTATGTCTTACCATAACATTCCATCTGTGTTAATTTTTGTTCATTCAATATTGATGGGTTATTGGTTCCATCCTTGGAACAGAGGCGGCCAATATCAAGCTCGCGTCAGCGAAAAACTCTCGAGCCAAGGTCCTACCCAGAATGCTCTGCTCCCTGTTACCTCAGATCAAGTTTGCAAGTTGATAGATAAAAGTAGAGGCTACCTCTGATCACAACAGACCTGCAATAAGGGCGTACATGAGATCAACCAAGAACCTCCGGATGGGGGACGGAGGGCGGGAAGTAATGAATGAACGAAGATGAACAACACATATGGAATGTTATGGTAAGACATAACTTCTTTATCTGATGTTGTTAATCTTCGTTCATTCCTTTCTGATGGGACAGAGTCCCAGCTACCTGTATCCCTGGTGGCCCTCATGGAAGGACGTTCCTGAGCACCATGGAGCCAAAGGAAGCTCTACCTCTGGAGGCCAAGTTCAATTTGTAATGAAAAATAAAGGTATGAGGTTTGGTCCAAGTTGCAGCTGAGCAAATATCATTGAGGGAAGCCTTAGCATGGAAAGCTGCTGAAGTTGCCATAGATCTTGTAGAATGAGCTTGGACTCTGAGGCAAGGTGAGATTGTAAAACAATCTCAACCATGATGAAACCAATGTAACTTTTGATACAGAATGACCCCGTCTAGGTCCAGAAAAAGCCGAAAACAGTTGTCTGATTTACAGGTAGATTTTGTTCTGTCCAGATACAATTGTATTTGCCTATGAACATCCAAGGAGTGCAGGCAATGCTCTTCCTTGCTAGAATGGTTAGGAAAGAACACTGGAAGGTCAATAGATTGGTTAATAGAGCGCTCTGACACCACTTTTGGTAAAAAGGTAGAATTAGTTCTCAGTGATACCCTATCCTTATGGAAGATAAGATAGGGAGGTTTGATGCATAAGGCCTGAAGTTCTGACAAGTGTCTGGCCGATGTGATTGCATTCAAAAACAAAGTTTTCCAAGAGAGATATTTTACATCACATGAAGATGCAGGTTCAAAGGAGGGAGCTGTTAGAGCTTGCAGAACCAATGCCAAATTCCAAGGTTGTGCCGGTTCTCTAAAGGGAGGTTTTAGGTGGATACCCCTTTCAAGAAAGTATTAGAGTCTGTGTGACATAAGTGAAGAATCCTGAAAACCAATATGGAAATTTGAGATGGCAGCTAAATGCACACGAATAGTAGAGGCAGCCACCCCAGAGTGGAAAAGATATAATAAGTAATCCAGTACCACTGAAACTGGGGCTGACAAGGGGTCTACTTGTTTGTTTGCTGCCCATAGAGAGAACATTTTCCATTTGTTAAGATAGATTAGTTTGGTGGACAATTTAGGAGATGCAATAAGAATATTGCACACAGGGATGAGAGGTTTCCATGCCTAGCAATCATTGGAAGTGGAGAAACCAAGCTGTCAGTTTCAGGGCTGTTAGATTAGGATGAAATCAGACCCTGCAGATGGGAGACAAACGTTGGGGATGGATTGAGACTCCACGGTTGATCTAGCAGGTGGGGCCAGAGGTAGGGAAACCAGACTTGTCAAGGCCAATATGGAGCAATGAGGATCATTTTGCTCTTCAACTGTCATGTTTTCTTCAGAAATTGGGAGAGGAGGGGAAGAGGAGGATAAGCATTAAGTAGACCTGAGGGCCAAGCATGGACTAGA